>NC_084525.1:11304919-11414919 GCF_024500275.1 Phycodurus eques
CATTGAAGTCCCCCAGCAGAACGATGGAGTCCCCAGCGGGAGCGCTCTCCAGCACCCCTTCCAAGGACTCCAAAAAGGGTGGGTACTCTGAACTGCTGTTTAGTGCATAGGCACAAACAACAGTCAGGACCCGTCCCCCCACCCGAAGGCGGAGGGAGGCTACCCTCTCATCCACCGGTGTGAACCCCAACGTACAGGCGACGAGCCGGGGAGCAATAAGTATACCCACACCTGCTTGGTGCCTCTCACCGTGGCCAACTCCAGAGTGGAAGAGAGTCCAACCCCTCTCGAGAGGACTGGTACCAGAGCCCAAGCTTTGCGTGGAGGCGAGTCCGACTATATTTAGTCGGAACTTCTCGACCTCACACACCATCTCGGGCTCCTTCCCTGCCAGAGAGGTGACATTCCACGTCCCTAGAGCCAGCTTCTGTCGCCAGGGATCGGATCGCCAAGGTCCCCGCCTTCGGCCATCGGCCAGCTCGCACTGCACCTGACTCCTATGGCCCTTCCCACAGGTGGTGAACCCATGGGAAGGGGGACCCACGTTATCCTTTCGGGCTGTGCCCGGCCCGGGCCCCATGGGTTCAGGCCTGTCCACCAGGCCCTCTCCTTCGAGCCCCACCTCCAGGCCAGGCTCCAGAGGGGGGCCCCGGTGACCCGCGTCCGGGCAAGGGAAACCTGAGTCCATTTTTTGTCTTCATCATGAGTGGTCTTTGAGCCGTGCTTTGTCTGGTCCCGCACCTAGGACCTGTTTGCCATGGGTGACCCTACCAGGGGCGTGAAGCCCCAGACAACTTAGCTCCTAGGATCATTGGGACACACAAACCCCTCCACCACGATAAGGTGACGGCTCAAGGAGGGGGTATGTGTGTGTGTGTGTGATATATTTATGTGTGTGTATATATATATATATATATATATATATATATATGTGTGTGTGTATGTATATATATATATATGTGTGTATATGTGTGTATATATATATATATATATATATGTGTTTGGTGTGTGTGTGTGTATGTGTATGTATATGTATAAGTCTGTAACAAACAGACACCTTCCAGTCCGTTGTCTTTAAAAAATAAAACAATCTTTTGGATTTATTTTTTTTTCCAGTTGTATGTCTTCCCTGCACTATTTGGTCCAGTATGGCCTCATTGACATCGTCACCATTGGAAAAACCACACAGACAATCTAAGATGAGCTTCATCTGAGTTGTCTGTTGATGAATCCACAACCAGGGACATAAATTAATCTCTCCTCAATCCAGCAGTCTCATAAAGTTGTTTAATTTTAGGGCTAATTAATCAATCTAGTTATTATTTATGCCTTAATCTTTTCAGACTACTGACAGTCCTTTCTCTCCATGTTGCATCTTGCTCATTGTGTGAAACCAGTAACATGGGCTTTGCTTTCCAAGTCTGACGTGGTACTTTTTCATCGTCACTATTCAGGAAACCCCTCTTCCATCGGCCTGCAGCCAAATGTTAACACTGGCAGAGGACAGATGTACAAGCAGTCAGTCAACCAGGTCATGCAACAGGGTGGAGCCTCCCAGCCAGCCTACCAGGGTCAGCAGCACTTCTCTGACAACCCACCTTACACAGACAGCAGCAATGCTAACGTTGACTCCATGGTTTGCCTCTACCAGAATTACCAGGTGGGATGATTGGATTGCATTTGAGGTCTGTGCCTATTCTGGAAGATTTCATGATGAATGTTATTTTGTGATTTACAGCAGGGGCTAATGACACACCCCCAGTTTAGCGAGGGGCAGCCACACCAAGGCGAAGGCTTGCGAACTGGAACCCCCTGCTCTGACAGGGCCCCTGGCAGAGGCTCGGAGTCCGTGGACGCAATCTATAGGGCTGTGGTGGATGCTGCCAGTAAAGGGATGCAAGTAACCATTACCGCCACAGTAAGTGGGACCACACAGGTAAGCCCCATGCCTGCCCTCAGTGCCATGAGTGCCTTCACTGCCTCCATTGGGGAGCCTGTCAGCCTCCCCCAGGTGGTCAGTGCAGTTCTGCACCGGGAAGGGGAGGTTTTACCTCAGCAAGCCAGAACCCGGCAGGTTAGGCCAGTCCGAGTTCAAAAGAACGTGGATCCAGGGAAGAGCACTCCAGATGGCACAGAGGCCAATGACTACTTCCAGTCCCCTGGCTGTGGAACTCCCAGGGGGCAGTGGGATGGGGAAATTCATCATGGTGGAGGCTTCGATACACATACCAACAACGGCGTCTGGGGCGGTGAGGACTTCCTGGAGTGCTCCACCCAGGTTAGAAGTAGTCCCTGCATGGAACGATCTGCTGCATTGCCCCCCGTCCCACCTTGCTCCATCAATGGCTCCAATGACCAGAGTGTGGCCTTGGCTCATGGCAAGAGCTTTCTTGACGATAGCTACCGCTTCAACAACTGTAGCCGGACACCTGCTAACTACAAGGAGCGTCTAGAGCAGACTGTGGAACGTTGTGCTCACATTAATGGCACCACCCCGCTCTTCAACACCCGGGGTTTTGGAGAAGTTCTTGGACCACCTCGGCAGGAACTAACAGCTGACGACCAGTCTCCCAGTTCGTCTACGAGCCTTGAAGGACCTCTAGCCAGCGCCAAAGACTACAGCCACTACAATGGCCACTTCAACGGGATGGCGCCCAGCCCCTCTGACACAAAGAGTCTGAGCAGCGAGGAAGACCTTCGGCAGCCGGACTCGCCTTCCTCAGAGCTGCTTCACTACCGTTCCAGGACTTTCAACATGGGAGAGCTGGTGTGGGGCCAGCTCAAGGGCTTCCCCCATTGGCCAGCCAAGCTGGCAGGGGATGAACAGGTACACACCGCTGCAATGCAACTGCGGGATCAGGCCAAGGTGAGACAACTGCACAGTGGCAACATAGTAACTCCTGGTCGTCCTTAATATGGAAACAAACAAAACCAGGTTTCACAAATCATTGCTTCTGTTCTTTCCATGTTCAGACATGGGGTCGCGTCACTAAACTATTTTATCCATTGCGTGATTAATAAATACACAACAAAAGAACAAAGCTTCTCAGCTATTCAGAACACAATAAACACAGATAAACAGCATAATGTTTGGTGTATGATGGAGAACATTTCATTTCAAAGAAAGGTAATCAGCTGTCAAGCTGCCAAAGTGTGTTCCACTAACATCAACACTGTCAAATTATTATGCAAATATGTTTCAGTTTCCTCAAGACAGGTACATCTCAATCAATTAGAATATGGTTGAAAAGTCAATTTATTTCAGTACTCATACATTATATATTGATGAAACACTTGGGAAAATACTTTTCAGAAGGCAAATTATTGTCTAATTTCCACATTAAAAAACATTGTCATTGTTTCTTGGTTTGTTACTTTATATTCTAGTTTCTAGAGACGATGAATTTTGGGTTGTTTCCTGTAACCTATAGTCATCAAATTATGTTTGTGTGTGTATTTATATATATGTATATATATGCGTATATGTGCATGTGAATGGGTATATATGTGTGTGTGTATATATATATATATATATATATATATATACACACACATATATACCCATATATATGTATATATATATATATATATATATATATGCGTATATGTGTGTGTATATATATATGCATGTGTGTGTGTGTGTGTGTGTGTGTGTGTGTGTATGTATATATATATATATATATATATATATATATATATATATATATATATATATATATATATATATATATATACACAACCCCAATTCCAATGAAGTTGGGACGTGTTAAACAAATATAAACAATACAATGATTTGCAAATCATGTTCAACCTATATTTAATTGAATACACTACCAAGAGAATGATATTTAATGTTCAAACTGATAAACTTTATTCTTTTTAGCAAATAATCATTAACTTCGAATTTTATGGCTGCAACACGTTCCAAAAAAGCTGGGACAGGGTCATGTTTACCACTGTGTTACATCACATTTTCTTTTAACAACATTCAATAAACATTTGGGAACTCAGGACACTCATTGTTGAAGCTTTGTAGGTGGAATTCTTTCCCATTCTTGCTTGATGTACAGCTTCAGCTGTTCAACAGTCCGGGGTCTCCGTTATCGTATTTTACGCTTCATAATGCGGCACACATTTTCAATGGGAGAGAGTTCTGGACTGCAGGCAGACCAGTCTAGTACCCGCACTCTTTTACTACGAAGCCACGCTGTTGTAACACGTGCAGAATGCGGTTTGGCATTGTCTTGCTGAAATAAGCAGGGGCGTCCATGAAAAAGACGTTGCTTGGATGGCAGCATGTACCTTTCAGCATTAATGGTGCCTTCACAGATGTGTAAGTTACCCATCCCATTGGCACTAACACAGCCCCATACCGTCACTGATGCTGGCTTTTGAACTTTGCGTCCATAACAGTCCGGATGGTTCTTTTAATCTGTGGCCCGGAGGACACGATGTCCACAATTTCCAAAAACAATTTGAAATGTGGACTCGTTGGACCACAGAACACTTTTACACTTTACATCAGTCCATCTTAGATGAGCTCGGGCCCAGAGAAGCCGGCAGCGTTTCCAGGTGTTGTTGATAAATTACTTTTGCTTTGCATAGTTGAGTTTCAAGTTGCACATACGGATGTAGCGCCAAACTCTATTTACTGACTTTGGTTTTCTGAAGTGTTCCTGAGCCCACAAGATGATATCCTTTACACATTGATGTCGGTTTTTGATGCAGTGCCGCCTGAGGGATCGAAGGTCACAGGCATTCAATGTTGATTTTCGGCCTTGCCGCTTACATGCAGTGATTCTCCAGATTCTCCGAACCTTTTCATGATATTAAAGACCATAGATGATTAAATCCATAAATTCCTTGCAATTGTACGTTGAGGAACATTGTCCTTAAACTGTTCGACTGTTTTTATTTGTTTAACACTATGTCCCAACTTCATTGGAATTTGAACTTTTATACAACCCCAATTCTAATGAAGTTGGGACATTGTTTTAAACATAAATAAATACAGAATACAATGATTTGCAAATCATGTTAAACCTATATTTAATTGAACACACTAAAAAGACAAGATATTTAATGTTCAAACTGATAAACTTTGTTTCTAGCAAATAATCATTAACTTAGAAATTTATGGCTGCAACACGTTAAAAAAAAGCTGGGACAGGTGGCAAAAAATACTGAAAAAGCTGAGGAATGCTCATCAAACACCTGTTTGGAACATCCCACAGGTGAACAGGGTAATTGGGAACAGGTGGTGCCATAATTGGGTATAAAAGGATTATTAATTAATGCTGAATGGTACATACAGGTTTTGGAGAAATGTATGCTGCCAACCAAGCAATGCCTTTTTCATGGCCCCTGCTCATTTCAGCAAGTCAATGCTAAACCACATTCTGCACGTGTTACAACAGCGTGGCTTCGTAGTAAAAGAGTGCGGGTTCTAGACTGGGGTGCCTGCAGTCCAGACTTGTCTCCCATTCAAAATGTGTGACGCATTATGAAGCGTAAAATACAACAACGGAGACCCCGGACTGTTGAACAGCTGAAGAATGGGAAAGAATTCCACCTACAAAGCTTCAACAATTAGTGTCCTCAGTTCCCAAATGTTTATTGAATGTTGTAAAAGAAAAGGTGATGTAACACAGTGGTAAACATGACCCTGTCTCAGCTTTTTTGGAACGTGTTGCAGCCATAAAATTCTAAGTTAATGATTATTTGTTAAAAATAATTTTAGCAGTTTGAACATTAAATATCTTGTCTATGTAGTGTATTCAATTCAATATAGGTTGAACATGATTTGCAAATCATTGTATTCAGTTTTTATTTAACACAACGTCCCAACTTCATTGCAATTGGCGTTGTATATATATATATATATATATGTGTGTGTGTGTGTATATATATATATATATATATATCAATAAAAAATGAGACATATATATATATATGAAAATATTTGTTTCTATGAGTTTCACTTTTTGAATTGAACTTTCTAAGAAAATTAAGCTTTTCACACTTATGTATTGAGATGTGCCTGTCGTCAATGCAAATTCAAAATTAACTTAAATCGCACTCTTCCAAAAGATTATGCACAACAGAGTTTCAAAATATTTTATAGTAGTATAGTTGTAGTAAGTTGCAAAGAACAGAATTTTCTTTTTTTTTTTAATTTGCAGCATTAGGTCTCATTTACTGAACTCAAAAGCAATTTCAATTAAAAACATCTTCACAGGTCAAGTTACATTTTAACATAGGACTCCTTAATAGCAGCTTCACAATTGTTAAATCCATCGGATAATTTTGAGAATTTGAATTTTGGAGAGTTTCTGCCTGAATTTCTTTGAAGGATGTCAGAATAGCCTCCCAGAGCTGCTGTTTGGGTGTGAACTTCCTCCCACCCTCATTGATCTTTTGGTTAAGGATGCTCCAAAGGTTCTCAACAGGGTTGAAATGAAGGAAGAATAGGAGTCACACCATGAGTTTCTCTCCTTTTACAGTGCCACCAGAAAGTATTCACACCCCTTCACTTTTTCCACATTTTGCTATGTTACAGATTTTTTCTAAAGCTGATTTGATAGTTTAAAAAAAATCTACATAAAATATCCCATAATGACAAGGTAAAAAACATATTTTCACAGTTGTGCAAATTTATTGAAAATGTAAACATTTTAACATAATAGGTACATAAATATTCACACCCTTGCCTTCATATTTTTTGAAGCACCTATGGCAGCAATCACAGCTTCAAGTCTTCTTAGGTTTTTCTGTATGAGCTTGGGACACATGTTTTGGGGCATTTTCTCCCATTCTTCTCCACAGATCCTCTCAAGGTCAGTCAGGTTGAATGAGCAGCGTTGGTGGACAGCCGTTTTTAGGTCTTTCCAGAGATGTTCGATTGGATTCAATTCCGGGCTCTGGCTGGGCCACTCAAGGACATTCACAGGCTGCTCTTGAAGCCACTCCTTTATCTTGGCTGTGTGCTTTGGATCATTGGCGTTTTTGAAGGTGAATCAACACACTAGTCTGATTTCGAGAGCACTCTGGAGCCAGTTCTCTTTAAGAATTTCTCCATATTTGGAAGCTGTCATCTTACCCTCTGTGCGGAATAGTCGTCCAGTTCCTCCAGCAGAAAAACAGCCCTACAGTGTGCTGCTGCCACCACCATGCTTCACACTAGGGATGGTGTTAGCCAGGTGATGAGCAGTACCTCTTCTTCTCCAGATATGACGATTGCAATTCAGGCCAAAAATTTTCTATTTTGGTTTCATCAGACCAGAGAATTTTGTTTCTCTAGGTCTGAGAATCCTTAAGGTGGCTTTTGGCAAACTCCAAGCGGGCTGCCATGTGCCTTTTAGTGAGAAGTGACTTCCTTCTGGCCACTACCATAAAGCCCTGATTTGTTGAGTCCATTAGCAATGGTTGACCTTCTGGATGGTTCTCCTATCTCAGCAAGGGAACACTGTAGCTCCGCCTTAGTGACCATAGGGTTCTTGTTCACCTCTCTGACCAAGGCCCTTCTTCCCCAGTTATTCAGTTTGGTCGGAGGGCCAGCTTTAAAAAGGGTTCTGGTGGTTCCAAACTTCTTCCATTTCCGAATAATCAAGACCACAGTGCTTTTCGGGACCTTCAATGCTTTTGAAATTCTTTTGTTTCCTTCGCCAGATTTGTGCCTTGACACAATCCGGTCTCAGAGGTCTAAAGACAATTCCTTAGACTTCATTGCTTGGTTTCTGCTCTAATATGCACTGCCTACTATGAGACCTTATATAGACAGGCGTGTGCCATCCAAATTATGTTCAATCAACTGAATTTACCACAGGTGGACTCCATTCAACTTGTAGAAGCATCTCAAGGATGATCAGTGGATATCAGATGCATCTGATCTTAAGATTGTCATTTTTATGTACCAGTTATTTTTATGTACCAGTTATGTTTGAATGTTTACATTATTTATTTTTTTAAATAAATTTTCAACGAATGTCCTTATGGGATATTTTATGTATATATATATATATATATATATATATATATATATATTTTTTTTTTATAAAGAAAACTATACTCAAATAAGCTTTAGAATAAGTGAAGGCGTGTGAATACTTTTTGGTGGCACTGTATGCCCAAAGCTGCCAATGATGCAGAGGGATTCTTTGTAACATGATATTGTTCACTGATGAGTGGCTGTGCAACCCTGGATTGTCCAGATGTATGGAGTAATGGAGGGACACCATGCTCCAACAAGGTTGCGATATCAGCAAGGTGGCAGCGAAGTAATGTTTTGAGTCAGAATCGAGGGGGAGAGAACGGGTCGGCCCCTGTAGGATCCCTGAAGGTGTTAAAATTACCTAAACAGTATGTGGTGTTTCTGACTGACCACTTTCGTCCATGGTTCAAAAAGAAACCATGCTTGCGTGACAAAATCATCATTAAACATGACAATGCACCATCTCATCCTGCAAGAAATACCTCTGCATCATTTGCTGCTATGTGCATAAAGGGAGAGAAACTCATGTGTGGCCCCCCTCCTTCCCTGGCTTTATCCCTATTGAGAAGATTTGTGAGGGTGGGAGGCAGTTCACATCCAAACAGCAGCTCTGGGAGGCTATTCGGACATCCTGCAAACAAATTCAAGCAGAATCTCTCCAAAAACTCAAAAGTCCAATGTGTGCAAGAATTGTGAAGATGCTATCAAATAAGGAGTCATATTTTAAAATGCAACAACCACTAAGATGTTTCAGTTTGAAATACCTTATTTCAGTTAATTCCACAAATTACTGTTTTCAGTTCTATATTAAAATCAATATTAATTTGAGAGTGCAATTTATGTATTTATTTTTTTAAAGAAACATTCAAATTATACTCTTAACGGTTGATTACTTATGCTGAATGGTATTGTCATTTGCGTTGAAAATTTAGGAAAATCAGAAGCATATTTGCAAAATAATTTTGAAGCCTTGTTTATAAATGTATATACAGTTGATATAAAAAGTCTACACACCCCTGTTCAAGTGGCAGGTTTTTGTGATGTAAAAATGAGACCAAGATAACTACCACCTTTAATGCAACCATATACCTTGTAGTACTCGGTTGAAAAACAAACTGAAATCGTTTTAGGGGGAAAATTAAAAAAAATGTTACAGGTTGCATAAATATACCCACTCTCAAAATTATACTTTGTTGCAGCACCTTTGACTTTTATCACATTTCTCAGTCTTTTTGGTAGGAGTCGATCAGTGTGGCACATCTTGATGTGGTGATTTATTTATTTTTTCTCCCCATTCTTGCAAAAAATGCTACAAATCTGTCAGCTCGCAAGGGGATTGCCCTTGCACAGCCCTGTTGAGATCACCCACAGATTGATCGGATTCAGGTCTGGACTCTGGCTGGCCCATTCCAAATCCTTAACTCATTAATTGCCAGCCATTATCAGAAAAGAAAGCCATTTTAGACAATGTAAGTGTTAATCATTCAGTTGTTGACTGGAAAATGTTCAGACGGCAAAAGGTCTCAATATGTAGCATATTTGGTTAAAGTACAAGACTCGTACCCCATTTGTAATTTGTATACGATAGTAGGCCTACTATAAAAGGTAACATATAACCAAAAGTAAAGCAGGCGTCAAATATTTAATAGTAAGATGCAAGTTATTAGCTGGCCATTGCTCTTGTGCAAAATATGAAAATATAAACTTTAAATAGGAATAATGTGATATTTAATATTGTAATATTATATTGCCAAGCAAGTTAAAATAAAGTTAAGTTTCTTACTATTATATAAAGTGCAGAAAGCAAACATGATCGGTCAGTGTCGGTTCCTCTTCACGTAATAGCTGCCTGTGAAGCTTTAAATGAGGTTCAGGTTTCATTGGGATGCCGTAAAAGCTCTTAGAATCATTGTGATCAAATCTGTATATACAGCCCATAACGCAACACAACACTACCATTTATTAATTAACGAAAATAAGTCTGAATAACTCTGACTGGCCGTTGACTTAGTCCGCTTTTTGCCAACTGACACGACACGTGACCATTCGGTGACGACACACCAACCGCTCCCATTGTGTTCTACGATTATTTATGCACTGAATCTACCAAATGAAGGAAATGACTCCCTTCTTTCACCAGGAAAAAAAAAGTTTCTACCTTTTTCCGTAGCTTAGTAGCCATAGACTACTTTCAGCAGTAGAATGTTGGTAGGTTTTACTAAATTCGGATGTTTTTCCCAGAAACCAGAGGAATTGATTTTATTTATTTATTTATTTTTACAAAACAATATGAAACATACAAAGACTTTTATGCAATTATTTTTTGCTTTTGTGACACTCCTAACATCTGAACAGTGGTTTTATTCCATGAACCAGCTAAAACAATATTTAGGAATGGCTTTTGATACCAAAATGTATTTACTGATATGCACGCGCCAAGTGACACTTCTCACCGAATGTCACGTCAGTCATGGACATTGTTTAAAGGAGCTCCGTATATAGCGAACGTGGTCCGCGTCATACATCCAAGATCTCTGTCGTACTTTATCACATTCATGACACAAACATACTTCTGCCAACTACCACAACTCATACTGTATACATTGTCTCTTCGAGTGTAAAATGCTTCAACTAATCCGGGTTGCAGCCTGTGACCGCCACCATTTCCTCCTCCTCACACATTGAAATGTGTGACTGATCTTGATTCTAAAATGGTGCGTTGCTCCCATCTGCTGGTGATTCTGCCTCATTAACATTGTCTTCTAGCATGACAATGATAGGAGTGAAGCATCAGACTCTCCCGCTGCCCTCCCTGTGAAAAAAAGTAAAAGACATATCAATACATTGTTGCCACTGAATGTTCAATTCTAAAAAACGTATTAATAAGTCCGAGGCACTAAATGAGTTATTCTTCCTCTGGTGAAGCCATACTTTTGTTTATATGGCTATGTACTTTGGGCCATTGTCATGCTGAAAGCTAAAGTTCCTCTTAATCTTTAGCTTCCTATTAGAAGCCTGAAGGTTTTTTCTTGCAAACAGTGACAGGTATTTAGAACTGTTAGTAATTCCCGCCACCTAGACTAAAGCTGCAGTTCCATCTGAAGAAAAGCCCCAAAGCATGACGCTACCACCATCATGCTTCACTGTACAAGGTATGGTGTTCTCTTGGTGATAAACAGTGTTGTGTTTGTACTAGGGATGTCCCGATCCGATCGACCCCGATTTTCGATCACGTGATTTTCAGCTGATCGAGATCGGGTGGAAAAAGATACGTTTTAGACGTTTTCTAACATTTTAAATGTCACAAAGTGACAAAATCCAAAGGTATAAAAATATTGCCGAATGGCACAGTAATAGTTTCGTTTTATATTAAACCATGTAACGTATTAGGGTATTTTTAGTACATAAGTGACTGAAAGTGACACGCAGACTCTTATGGTTGTGTGTGCGAGTGCGTGCACAACCACAACCACAAACACAATCTCTGCCAATGTGCTTTAAACCGTTTAATGACACACCAGGTGTAATACTGTTAAAACACATTCACTGCCATTGACGGCTTTAGAAGTCAAATATCCATGTTAACTGGGAAGGCTGGCAGTGAATGAGTTAACTCATTTAATGCCTAACACGTATTAATACGTAGTTTTAAACCTATCTATTGGGTGCCGAGCATGTATTAATACGTAGTTTACGTTTCTTCACGGGAAGTGGTAGAGGACACTTTGACGTGCCTTCCCACAAACATTCAACAGCCTACTAATAGCGAAACCGCCAGCAGAGGGCAGCGATGCACCATTTTTAGATTTGAAACACAGCCTTATAGCCTGACATGCACTAATGAGCGGCGCCGACAGGTTGGAAGTCAGACGAGCTGGAGTATTTTTGCACTCAGAGACAAAAGTAAATGTAAATGATTCACAGAATATGTATTGTGGTAGTTGGCACAATGATGTGTTTGTGTCAGAAATGTGTTATAATCAGAATCAGAATCATCTTTATTTGCCAAGTATGTCCAAAAAACACACAAGGAGTTTGTCTCCGGTAGTTGGATCCGCTCTAGTACGACAACAGACAGTCAATTGACAGAGAACACTTTTGAGACATAAAGATCGTCTAACTTTCTAACTGAGCTCTTGTATGATGAGGATCACGGTCGCCATGTCAACAGCCAGGAAACATGTAGCGTCATGACTGATGTGATATCCGATCAGATCGCCTCACTCACAGCGCATCATATAGCTAAATACGTGATTATTTTGCAATCAAAAGCTAAATGTTGTTTTAGCTGGATTATGCAGTGAAAACGCGTAATGTGACAAAAAGCAAAAAAAAAAATGCAAGCATCAAAGTTACTGTTGCATAAATGCTGCTTTTCACAAAAAGCTAATTATCTCCATAATCTGTGAGACGCGACCAAAAAACGTAAACTTTACCTGTTTCACTCCACATAACTAAAGAATGGAAAAGGCCAGGGTCTAGCTTTTTTTTCTGCTGAAAGAAGAGAGCTCATCCTTTAATTTGGTAGATTTGGTATGAATACAATCATTGAACAAAATATTCTGTAAACCTTTAAAGTCGCTCAAAAACGCCTGGGACCCAAGGGGGTTTTCTTTTCTGAAAACGGCTGGCACTAAACGAGTTAAGATGGCCATATCCAAAACTATCATGTGTATTTAAATATACAATAGGTGTAATTCTTTTTTGTGTGTGTTTAGTTTAATGCTAACAGTCAATGGAAACCCCCATTGATGGGCTAGTTAGAAGTAGCATTAGATCACAGGTGGGATTTACTTTCAAATTACGAATGTTTATACACAAATTCCATAGTAACACATACATACGGATAAAAAATACTCACAGGCATATATTCTTCATAATCTTTGAAAAACAAGTGTTTTACTGTGATTTTTGTTTACTGCAAACGTGTAGCTCCATGCTTTGTTTTATTTTTTTTGCATGCATCGCGCCACACTGACCCTAAGAGGCCAAGGCGCGCACAGCAGGAACAGCAGATTTTTCCCGTCTTGACATAAAATTGGACTGAAATTTTCCTGTTTTAGGTCAATTATATTTACAAAAATGATTTATATTTGCTAAATATATTTTGTCTTATTTATTCCTTTTAAATTTTTATTGTTACAATTTTTTTGGGGGGGGGGGGGGGGATTTTGGCTGTTATATGTATGTGTATTGCCAGAAAGTCCTGCAGCTCCTTCAATATGGTTGTTGGCCTCATGACAGCCTCCCTGACTAGTTTTCGTCTTTTTATTAATTTTGGATGGACGCCCAGTTGTCCAGTACTTGGTAATGTCACTGTTGTGCTTTATTTTCTCCACTTTTTGATGACTGTTTACTGTGTTCCATGGTATATTTAAAGCCTCGGAAATTCTTTTGTACCCTTCTCCTTGCTGATACCTTTGAACAGTCAGATCCCTCGCATGCTGTGGAAGCTCTTTGCAGACCATGACATGTGCTTTAAAATGTGACGACAAAAATGTCAGGAAAAGCCTACTAGAGCATCTGAACTTTGTTTGTGCTTAATCCGAGGCCCTCTAAATAGTGGCGGGTATGTGCTGAGTGCCAATTCAACATGAGTTTTAATGTGATTGGTTAATTCTGAACGCAGCCACATTCATCCATCCATCCATTTTCCGAGCCGCTTCTCCTTCTCCTCGGTCGCGGGCGTTCTTGACCCTATCCCAGCTATCATTGGGCAGGAGGCGGGGTACACCCTGAACTGGTTGCCAGCCAATCGCAGGGCTCATACAAACAAACAACTATTCGCACTCACATTCACACCTACGGGCAATTTAGAGTCTCCAATTCATCCATGTTTTTTTGGGGGTGTGGGAGGAAACCGGAGTGCCCGGTGAAAACCCACGCAGGCACAGGGAGAACATGCAAACTCCACACAGGCGGGGCCGGGGATTGAACCCAGGTCCTCAGAACTGTGAGGCTGACGCTCTAACCAGTCGTCCACCGTGCCGCCCGCAGCCACATTCCCACTTGTAAAATACTGTTCCAATTTCTGTTATGCAATTCAGATTATACAAATGGTGGATGTGATTAATTTTTAGGAGATGTCTTTTATCCTAAATGGCTAGTATTGCTATTTAAGATTATCTGATTTATTGTGAGAAATAATCATTAGGAACAGCTGTTGGATGAACAGTTAATGAAGTTTCGTCTTGTGTCCACCCAGGTAGAGCCAGAGAAGCTAAAAACTTTAACACATGACTTGGAGGCACTTGATCGAGTTGCTAAAAGAGGCTTGAAGTAAGTAGACTCGTCATTGGTTGTCGCAACCACACGACCTCAAACGGAAGTACATCCCACCAGACTTTGCTGAATATCAACAATGTTATCCGTTTGTTCAGCAGGCCGGGGAAACTGAATAATCACTTGGAAGCTGCTATCCACGAGGCCATGAGCGAGCTGGACAAAATATCGGGCACGGTGAGTCCAGTGGCCGACCTGTAGGTTTTTTTTCTTCGTGTTGCTTAGTGCACCGTCACATTCTTCTTCTCCCTGCCATCAGATCCCGTCAAGAGATCGACAGGTGAAGATGCCCAAGCCGAAGAGGAGGAAGATCTCCAGATAGCAATGAATGTGTCATCCTCCTCCTCCTCACCTCCTCGCTGCCGTCTGAGCTATCCCAGGTGCTACACATTGACGCTGTGTGTTCCTTCGCTGTTCCGTGACGTCATCATAGACTTGACTTCCTGACTTTTGAGGTGCTGGAACATCCGATGATCATTTTTACTGTAGTAAGAAGAAAGAAATGGAAAGAACCATCAAAAATGTTCCAATTTGTCTACAGCTTACTGAAGTAACTATTTTTTTCTAGGATAAGATCTTAAAAAGACAACAAAAAAAAGCTATGAGCATTACCTTACATATTTAAGACAAATAGACAGTCCAAATATTTCTGATACATTTTCATGATGTAAATAGATAATCCTGAAATGTCATATTATTAAGAAATGTATGTAAATACTGTAAAATGTAATGTACAAGCGTATCTAATGCACATTTTATCTTTTGTTGTACAAAAACAAAGCAGAAGTGTACCAATGTCTTGGTTTCTATTCAGACGTGCGTTTGCATCGGACCGCACGTACGCGATAAATACGAAAACAGCTTTTATATGACAAGAACTACGACCGTTGCTTTGAGTTTGTTTTTGTACAACAGCCGCGGAAAAAGTTCTGTTACTTCATACATGAAAGTGTTCACGAAAAAAAAAAAATACAGAATGAACTTTACCAGCAGAAAGTGTTCAGCCTTTCCGCAAGCACGAATGTTGCTAAAACGTCACAAAGCAGAATTATCGTCATCATCATTGTGACCTTTCTTGCATTTCCTGAGTTTCCTGCCTTTGAAAATATAGGGAATTATTTGAAATTTTGTTTTAAGTTAAATATTTGCGGTCATAGTGATTCTCTCAAGTACAAATTGCTTTTTATTGTGGATTGTTTCGTTTTGGCCGAAATATTGTAATTCGAATGTCATTTTCCCCCCCTTTTTTAGTTCACATTAACGATGAGGAAAATTAACACTCGAGGGGTGAAATATTCACACATTTAGGGGCCTTGTTTAGTTTTATCCAGTTTGCTTGTTGTAAATTATTCCTGTACAGTTCTTCATATTTATTTTAAGCTTTACAAATATCCTAGATGGCAATAACACTACCAAGAGTTAAGAACTCAAGCCTTATATGTGTATATGTATGTTTTGTTTTAACAGAAGTATAGCTCACGTATTCATTCCTAAGGTCCCCTGTTTTATTTAAGAAGTGAACTTAACAGAAGACACTTGGACAGCAAGGCTTCTTGTTTTTGTTCCATAATGTTTTATTTATGAAAATGCTTATGTGAGAAAGAAAGCGGTTGCTGTCTATGTTGGTAATAAATGTCATGTTACACTACCAAGTAGAGGCCATGGCTTTTCAGTCACATTATGGCCAACAAGCTGAAATCACTACAGAATGAAACAAGTGCAATAAACCAATGAGTGAAGATCAAAAGCTCGCCTCTAACAATGCCACCATCTTGCTATTGAAGATTCTCACAAGAGTAATCATCTTTCCGAACATTTCAAGAATATAGTTTTGCTGGTACTGCCTCAGTGTTAAACCTCTGAAAAGAGTAACATTACTTGACCTGTCCTGTCCAAGTCGTGTACATGTATGCTTCCACACTAGGACTTCCACTCCAACAAGCGAAGGTGTTTATGTTCCTTCTGGAACAAACCTACAGAGGAGCCTTAAGGTCAGACTGAATCACTGCAAACAAACGCACGCTTGTACCGTATGAGGCAACCTGTGCAACTTGAAGACATTTGGTTGCAGCCATGTGGCTAAATCTAAACGTGGCATCCCCACCGACCAGTGGACGTCCTCAAAGTGTCGGCTTTAAGGTGCATCACCGTGATCGATGTCGAGGAAATCCTCCAGGTGTCTCGGTGAACACAAAACTCTTTGGGTAAAGTTCATTCTGTCTCCCGTGTGTGTTGACATGCAGGAGCCTTATGTGTGCTCCAACTCAAAAGCTGTTGTGTGGAGGTCTGTGTTTATCACTACTTTTTGTCCTTTGATTTGGTTTGAATCATCCTCTTCCAACCTCCCATTGTCAGTATTTTATTTTTCCTGTGAGTATATATTGCCTCACTAATATATACTTAACAGATGAGATGTGTGAAGTATGATGTGCACTTGATTGCTCCAGTTTGTTCTGCATTAATGTGGCCTAGATATACAGTATAGTTTGTCAAGAGTCCATTATTTTGATATTGTTTAGACTTTTTTTTTTTTTTAATGGTTTGATGTATGCAGCATTTTTGTAAATATTGAGACACATTACAGATCATGCAGTGATGTAACATTTGGAACAATGTTGCACAGATGTCTTAAGATATTAAAAACTGGTCACTCTTACTTGAACAACCTGTTTTTTTCTCTCTGTATTGCGCTTGGAGTGGGTGACTCTTAATGTCTTCCATTATTGAGTTGCAAGGTATAAAAATGAAGCTCCTTTGGAACATCTCTGTGGTACTCCGGCTTACTCTAAAGCACAACAGAGAATGGACTGATGGATGGACATTTGAAGGTATGCAAGTGAAACATCTTTAAGGTGGCGTTTGTTTTTGTGCTCCCTCTTGTGTCCGGAAAATGGAGCGACTATGCCCTGCTGTATATGAGGGCATGTTGACAAGGTGCATGCAGTTCAGTGGTGTGTATTTGAATAAAATAAAAGACAAAAAGGTTACATCAACCGTCATAGCATATCATGAGAACTGCATTTTTAATTTCTTGTTAATTACTGGATTGAATCATACAGTTTGGGTAAAATGGGTTTACTTTTAGAATTGTTTTACAATTTATGTTTTTACGTTTTTTAATTGGCCAAGGGAGCAATTTCTTGTAATTTTGTTAGTTTCCACAAGAGAGGTTTGTTTTACACTGCACTTACATGGAGCAACTGAATCTTCTTTTCCTTTCGGCTTGTCCCACTAGGGGTTGCCACAGCACGTCATCCTTTTCCATGTAAGCCTATCTCCTGCAGCCTCCTCTCGAACACCAACTGCCATCATGTCTTCCCTCACGACATCCATCAAACTTCTCTTTGGTCTTCCTCTAGCTTTCTTGCCTGGTAGCTCCATCCTCATCATCCTTCTACCAATATACTCACTATTTCTCCTCTGGATGTGTCCAAACCATCGAAGTCTGCTCTCTCTAACTTTGTCTCCAAAACATCAAACCTTGGCTGTCCCTCTGATCAGCTCATTTCTAATTTTATCCAACCTGGTCACTCCGAGAGCGAACCTCAACATCTTCATTTCCGCCACCTCCAACTCTGCTTCCTGTTGTCTCTTCAGTACAACTGTCTCTAATCCGTACATCATGGCTGGCCTCACCACTGTTTTATAAACTTTGCCCTTCATCCTAGCAGAGACTCTTCTGTCACATAACACACCTGACACCTTCCTCCACCCGTTCCAACCTGCTTGGACCCATTTCTTCACTTCCTGACCACACTCACCATTGCTCTGGATGGTTGACCCCAAGTATTTAAAGTCCTCCACCCTTGCCCTTGCTATCTCTTCTCCCTGTAGCCTCACTCTTCCCCCACCACCCCTCTCATTCATGCACATATATTTTCTTACTTCGGCTAATCTTCATTCCTCTGCTTTCCAGTTCATGCCTCCATCTTTTTAACTTTTCCTCCAGCTGCTCCCTGCTTTCCCTGCATATCACAATGTCATCTGCAAACATCATGGTCCACGGGGATTCCAGTCTAACCTCATCTGTCAGCCTATCCATCACCACTGCAAAAAGGAAGGGGCTCAGGGCTGATCCCTGATCCAGTCCCACCTCCACCTTAAATTCGTCTGTCACACCTACAGCACACCGCCGCTGTTCTGCTTCCCTCGTACATGTCCTGTATTATTCTAACATACTTCTCTGCCACTCCAGACTTTTGCATGCAGTACCACAGTTCCTCTCTAGGTACTCTTTCATAGGCTTTCTCTAGATCTACAAAGACACAATGTAGCTCCTTCTGACCTTCTCTGTACTTTTCCATCAACAACCTCAAGCCAAATAATGCATCTGTGGTACTCTTTCTAGAATTAAACCATACTGTTGCTCGCAAATACTCACTTCTGTCCTGAGTCTAGCCTCCACTACTCTTTCCCATGACTTCATTGTGTGACTCATCAACTTTATTCCTCTATAGTTCCCACAGCTCTGCACATCATCTTTGTTCATAAAAAATGGGCACCAGTACACTTTTCCTCCATTCCTCAGGCATCTTCTCACACACTAGAATTCTATTGAACAAGCTGGTCAAAAACTCCATAGCCACCTCTCCTAGATGTTTCCATACCTCCACAGGAATGTCATCAGGACCAACTGCCTTTCCATTTTTCATTCTCCTTAATGCCTTTCTAACTTTCCCCTTACTAATCATTGCTACTTCCTGGCCCACCACAGTTGCCTCTTCCCTTCTCTCATTTTCCTCATTCATCAACTCCTCAAAGTATTCTTTCCATCTAGCGAGCACACTGCTGGCACCAGTCAACATATTTCCATCTCTATCCTTAATCACCCTAACCTGCTGCACATCCTTCCCATCTCTATCCCTCTGTCTGGCCAGCCTGTATAGATCCTTTTCTCCTTCTTTAGTGTCCACCCTGCCATACATGTCATCATATGCCTCTTGTTTGGCCTTTGCCACCTCTACCTTTGCCCTGTGTCGCATCTCAATGTATTCCTTTCGCCTCTCCTCAGTCCTCTCAGTGTCCCACTTCTTCTTAGCTAACCTTTTTCCTTGTATGATTTTCTGTACTGTGAGGTTCCACCACCAAGTCTCCATCTCTCCTTTCCTGCCAGAAGATACACCAAGTCCTCTCCTGCCTGCCTCTCTGATCACCTTGGCTGCAGTGGTCCAGTCTTCTGGGAGCTCCTCCCGTCCACCGAGAGCCTGTCTCACCTCTTCCCGAAAAGCTGCACAACACTCGTCCTGTGTCAGCTTCCACCGCCTGGTTCTCTTCTCTGCCTTTGTCTTCCTAATCTTCCTCCCCACCACCAGAGTCATTTTACACACCACCATCCTATGCTGTCTAGCGACACTCTCCCCTACCACTACCTTACAGTTGGTAACCTCCTTCAGATTAAATCGTCTGCACAAGATGTAATCCACCTGCGTGCTTCTACCTCTGCTCTTGTAGGTCACCCTATGTTCGTGCCTCTTCTGGAAAAAAAGTGTTCACTACAGCCATTTGCATCCTTGTTGCAAAGTCTACCACCATCTGTCCCTCCAAGTTCCTTTCCTGGATGCCGTACTGACCCATCACTTCTTCATCACCCCTATTACCTTCACCCACATGTCCATTACAATCTGCACCAGTTACGACTCTCTCTCTGTCTGGGATGCTCAGAACGACTTCGTCTAGCTCTTTCCAGAATTTCTCTTTCACCTCTAGGTCACATCCTACCTGTGGGGCATACCCACTAATCACATTATACATAACACCCTCAATTTCAAGTTTAAGCCTCATCACTCGATCTGACACTCTTTTCACCACCAAGACATTCTTAGCTAACTCTTCCTTTAAAATCACCCCTACTCCATTTCTCGTCCCACCTACACCATGGTAAAATAATTGAAACCCTGCCCCTTAACTTCTAGCCTTACTGCCTTTCCACCTGGTCTCCTGGGCACGCAATATACCAACCTTTCTCCTAATCATCATGTCAACCAACTCCCGAGATTTTCCTGTCATAGTCCCAACATTCAAAGTCCCCACATTCAGTTCAAGGCTCTGTGCTTTCGACCCAGAGTAGCTGAATTTCCAACAGCGCCCTGCATGTTGACGGCGCCGGTGGCAGACGTTGTTAACCCGGGCCACGACCAATCCGGTATGGAATTCTTTGGATGAACGCTCATATTTGTTTGGCAAAGTTTTAAGCCGGATGCCCTTCCTGACGCAACCCTCTGCATTTATCCGGGCTTGGGACCGGCCTACAGTTTGTACTGACTTGTGCCCCCCATAGGGCTGCATTACATGGAGCAAGTGAATGAAGCAATTTAAATTTTAAGATGTTCATGAAGAAATACAGCACAGGATTCCATTTTTAATTTGAAGTGCAACCAAACTAATTTTTGTGTCTTGTTTCTGAATACATCAAATAAGTTTGAAGTCCTGAAAACAAAGACTGCGAACAATATAGTACGGAATTGTTGAGATATGACTTCCTTCTAAATTTTCCTGATTTTGTGGGCGGGGTTAAGAACTAGCCCCATGACTTCACGTGGTGGGGGCCTGCACACCAAGTGCCTTTATTTGGTGCTGTGGCCATTTGGCAGAAATACATAATCTGTGAAGTGTAATGTTTAAAGTCGAACCGAGCCCATTGCCAGCCCGACAGCAGTTAGACAAGCCGGCGGAGGTCCAGCACAACAACGGGCGGCTGTCAGCCTTTTGCCTGCCACACGTCACGTGGTGAAATGGTGTAAAATTCATCCACGGGGACCGGTGCGAGTTGTGCGGCTCTGGTGCACCCTTTGGTTCCCTCAGGAGCGCGTTGTCCCGCTGAATTTCAAAGGAGGGGAAATTGTCCTGCCGCATGGCTTATGGTCATTATGCCGACTCAGAGGCAGCTTCTGTGGCTGGAAAGGAGCCGTGAGAAAAGAAAGTACAGTACATTAAAAGAAACAAAATCTTAAAAATGATGGGTGATGTCTGTTGGTGGATATCTCTAGGTTCAAGAACTCTAATCAACTATAAACACCATATTTTTTTTGTCTTGCTGAAATCGGTTTGAGTCTCATGGCCCCACTGCATTCTATATAAAAAGCCGCTGCGTTCTAGCGTCAGGTGTAATGAGTACCCACATGACAAAATGAGGCCGGGGAAAAGCATTCTCACGGCTCCAGCATGATAAATGTTAATTACTGTAGCTGTCCCTCATCTGACTAAACAGGTGTCGTTTTCACACCAACTGACCCCATTTGCAGTCACCATACACTGTAAAAAAAACAAAAACAAAAAACAGCACAAATCAACATAAGCACCAAGAAAATTACCTTGTTCCGCTCGCCAAGGGAGCTAATCTAAGCTTCAAGACTTCCGCTATGTTTTGTCTTTCTGTAGCTTTCGTGTGTCCTACACATTGTCTTGAAATTCAGGACTTACCCGGTAGTTTCTCTGTTTTGTGTCCTGCAGCTCTTTCCAAAGTTTCAGCGAACTAGTTTATCCCTGGGACCTCTTAGCCAAATTCTATGTGACATTGCCTTGGAAGAGGTTTGCTAAACTGTCAAGCTTCATGACATGGAGATGATTGCCTAAGAGTACATCATTTGTTATTAATATAATAATCCCCATCTTTTATCGAAGATATATTATGCGTCAGAATTGTTGATCCAGATGTTCCTGGAAAAGAACTCGGTATCTTGAACTGCAGTCACCATGATGACCAAACGTGGGCCGTTATGATGATGAGGAGGAGTCAGTGCACGAAACTGTTAAGGTTTAGGCAAAGAAATAATTTAGAGGTTTTTATTATCATTTGATCACATCTTTTTTCCTCTATCATATACAGTATTTCCATTTGTAACATTGCACATAATCTTCATCAGTGATTTGAACAGAACAGACAGCTTTGTTAGCTTGGTCAAGTCACAGGTAAATCAATAATAAATAATTCATAAATAATATAAAAATCTTCCTCACATGGTCACATATAAAGTTTTACAGATTAAATACAACAATTCAACAGGACGGTTCCAACATTGTATCTATACAAATAGATATTTTTCCACATATTTAATGATATACTACTGCACCTTTGGCCAACAGACATAAAAGCGATGAGTTCTGCTTTTAGGTCCCAAAGTGAGGACGCTCATCAGTGAGTTTGTCGTCTTCAAACCTGGGTCTGAAACCCTTTATTATTAAATATTTTTGGGATGACTCTTATCAAGTTTGGTGATGACAGCGTCACATGAATGATGCTGCTGAATCCCCTTTTAAATTCCACCTAATTGTCCTGGGTCACCCCCACCTATATTCAGATTATGAAACCAATAGACTGCACAATTGTACCGCAGAGAAAATGATTGCATTAGACAAACATGATGTCAGGCTCGGCTTTCTAAGCGTACCTTCCACCGACACCCTCATTGGAGCCTAATGACTTCAGAGAAATAAGCTTTTTGGACATCAGTTGGTAACTGGCTCCTTACTTCTAAAGCTCAACAGCGTGAGACAGATGCTACCTGATGCCATTATGGTTCATATTTTAGGACTAGTCTAAGGAACGTGGTTTAATATTAGCTGATATTTCAAGCCCAGATTTCTTAGCACTCTTGCACACCTTTCAACCACAGATGTTCACAGGCAAATATTTTATTTTTACACCCAGGAGTCGGGGGATCCGGTGAACTTGTTGGACCTGTTTGAAGGCCTTCGTGTGGTGGAGTAGAAGTCCACATAGTTGGTGTTGGTTTTGAATGGGAGTGGCTGTCCGATGTAGCCATCAGGGGATGACGGGGTCAGGTGGACTGGGTCGTCCTCGTACCGCTCCACTCCGTAGTCTTGCGGGGATGACAGGTACAGTCTGTTGTAGTTCTTCCTGTCTGCTTCATCGTACAATGGCTCTGGGTGCTGGAAAAGCAAATGGATGTTTCAACGCCAGTCAATTTTATTTATATTGTGCCAATTGACTGCGGAGGTTATCTTAAGGCACTTCTCACATTGAGCACGTCAAGAAGCGCACTCCTCATACATTAAGGAAAACCAATTTAAACCCGCATGAGCAAGCACTTGGCAACAGAGGCAAGGAAAAATTCCCTCTAAGGAAGAAACCTCAATCAGACCTCAGACTCTGTGGGGTGACTGTTGGGTTGAGATGGACCGACAAAGGGTAGAAAGAAAACAGGACAGAGGGATTGAGCGACAAGAAAACAATGGGCACAACAACAAGTCCCATGATAACAACGCCAATAAAGACTCAGTGTAAAAAATACTCAGTCCTCAATTTATGACAGTCCGGACCTCAGCGATTTTGTACTTGATAAAAACATACAGTAATTACATAATTAAATGTAAAGAATTTTAACTTTTTTTGTCACTCTTTTTTGTTTAATGAAACACTTGGGAAAACATATGTTTTGTAATATTCTAGTATCTAAAGATTGTGAATGTGGGGTTTTCATTTTCTGTAAGCTACAATTATCAAAATTATACATATAAAAAAAATCTTGAAATATTTCACGGAGTGTGTGTAGTGGATCTCTGAGTTTCACTTTTCAAATTGAACTACCTTAACTAAATTCAGCTTTTGACACTATTCTAATTTATTGAGATATCCCTGTATGTGTTAGGATTAGCATTAAGTCAGCAGACTTAAAGGCTAAGCTATGCGGTTGTTTTAAATACACAATGTGCAATTCTCTTTGTTTTGTTTGACAGTGAACTTCAACTGGGAGTGGTAATAAACAGCTTGAAGCCTTTATTTGGGAGAATTGCTGACTAATTCTATCTGCCAAACTGCTGCTTCTGAGATGAGTTCAGTTCACTGCCACCGTATAGCGCTCGTATCTGAAGTTTGCACTCAAATCAAAGCAAAAAAAAACAACGATCGCTCGTATCTCAAAATTCATAAGTCAAGTTACTTGTATCTCAAGGCAGGATTATCACGCGGCACACTCAAGTTACTGTCGTACTTACTGTTTTTAAGTTCATTGTTTTATATTTCTGGTTGAAAGGGTTCTTCATACAAATATTTTCTCTAATTCTAAATTTACTTCTGTGTTATAGGTAAACTCCGTCGTGCACTGAAGACCCTCTGTATAACCTTTGAATGAGAAACCTTTTGTGTTCTTACCTGGGCCCTTCTCAGCTCGTCTCCAAACTGTGAGCTGTATGTGCCAATAAAATATGCAGCTTTCTTCTCTGACCCTGAAAAATCATAAATACACACTTTACATGTCATCTGATGAAACCGATAGAGGGCTGTACAATAAGAAATACAACTGAAAAAAGGGCCACAGAGAAAATACAGGTAGAATCATTGTAGACCTAACCCTTTCATGCAGACCTTTCATAATGGTTGCCAACAATAGGCGACAGTGAGGTTTTTGCCAGAAGGGAGCATGTGTGACATCATCAGTTTTTACATTCCGGGGTTAAATTGCCACCATAATAGCACAAATGAAATGATATATGAATACCAAAGTGCTCCCTGTTACCCACAAATTAATACGAACCTGTGTACTGATGTTTGTGTGAACTGTTATCTCCGTAGTACGTGTCGAGTTGCATAGACGACTGCGCTCTCGGGTAGTTGGAGCTGTGCCTCCTGATCCCGAGCATCGCCGGTGAGGATGTAGCGCTACCACCTGAGGAAGATTAGAAGATGTACAGTAGATGATGTCCTGATCTGTCAACGGGAATGCATCTCTACAGAGAGGCAGTTCTCTCACCAGATTGAATGACGGGGGACATGTGAATGGGGCTGGTGGGGAGCGTCGGCTGCGAGCGGTAGCGGTCTCGCTCCAAAGTAGAGACTGGTGTGACGAAGTGGGTGTAGTTCCATCCATCCTGCACACATAGTTTACACCCATTCCAAAGACAGATGGCGGAAATCATAAGTTTTGAGGAAGTCTCAACTATTTACTGTGTGTGGCAAAAATCAAGGACGTCTGGTGGAGTCATTACTTGGGTTAAGCAAGTATATTGAGTATAGTATAGCAATAGCAAAGCATCTCAGTCACAACAAACTGTACGCAGCAAAAAGTTTGGGATATTTAGCTTTCGGGTGAAATTTCAGGATAAACCTAAAATGCACTACAACCTTTACAGGTGAACTTAATTTGACCTTCTGTAAACTTTTGAAAGCACACATCCAACTGCTCAATGGTTTCAGTACTTTTTGCACAACTGGAGCTCTACATAAAAATTGCCAACAGGTGTTTGGAGGAAAGTCCAGATCTGTCTTTTTCTGACTCTTCCAGTCTCTCAGTATCTCTGTTTCAACCTGCTGATAACACTCTGTGACACTCTAAGCTCAGTGGCCACTTCCCTGAGAGAACATCCTGGTTGAGGCCTTGCAGTGGCAAGGTACCAGATGTAGCAAAAGTACTTACACTCTTAACTTAAGCACAGATATTTGTGTTTTAAAGGTCCCATGTTTTACCAAACCAACCTTTCCTAGTATTTGGGAGTTATATTGGCTCTATGGGGCCTCCGTAAAGATGTGAAATATTAATTTAAATTGTCCACGCATTCCCGAGTTCCAGACGTTCTTCTGGCGAAAGGCCTGAAATCAGGTCATTCAAATTTCTTGAGCTTATTTACGTTATTAGTGAAGATCTCCGGCTGCCTCTCTGGTCAAGAGCCAGCACTGTCACCATAACAAACAAGTGTGCTATCACAAATGGGTCTTCTACAAGGCGGCAACCAGTCAGACGAATGGGGGCGGTATTAGCCAAATATGGTCAAAGTGGATACAAAACTGGGTCAAACAGAAGTAGCTGTCGGGGAGGGGGGGGGGGGGGCGTTTCTGGACACTCGTATGACAAAACTAAGGTATTTTTCTTAAAATGAAATTGACACTTTTATACAACCCCAATTCCAATGAAGTTGGGATGTTGTGTTAAACAAATAAAAACAGAATACATTGATTTGCTTATCATGTTCAACCTGTATTTAATTGAATACACTACAAAGACAAGCTATTTAATCTTCAATCTGATAAACTTTGTTTTTAGCAAATCATCATTAACTTAGAATTTTCTGGCTGCAACACGTTCCACAAAAAGCTGGGACAGGGTGCCCAAAAAAGACTGAGAAAGTTGAGGAATGTTCAACAAACACCTGTTTGGAACATCCCACAGGTGAACAGGCTAACTGGGAACAGGTGGGTGCCATGATTGGGTATAAAAGCAGCTTCCCTGAATTGCTCAGTCATTCACAAGCAAAGATGTCAGTAAATACAGTTCGGCGCTACATCCGTAAGTGCAACTTGAAACTCTACTATGCAAAGCAAAAGCCATTTATCAACAACACCCAGAAACGCCGTCGGCTTCTCTGGGCCCGAGCTCATCTAAGATGGACTGATGCAAAGTGGAAAAGTGTTCTGTGGTCCGACGAGTCCACATTTCAAATTGTTTTTGGAAATTGTGGACGACGTGTCCTCCGGGCCAAAGAGGAAAAGAACCATCCGGACTGTTATGGATGCAAAGTTCAAAAGCCAGCATCTGTGATGGTATGGGGCTGTGTTAGTGCCAATGGCATGGGTAACTTACACATCAACCATTACCATTAATGCTGAAAGGTACATATAGGTTTTGGAGAAACATATGCTACCATCCAAGCAAAGTATTTTTCATGGACGCACCTGCTTATTTCAGCAAGACAATGCCAAACCACATTCTGCACGTGTTACAACAGCGTGGCTTCGGAGTACAAGTGTGCGGGTACTAGACTGGCCTGTCTGCAGTCCAGACCTGTCTCCCATTGAAAGTGTGTGGCGCATGATGAAGCGTAAAATACGACAACGGAGACCCCGGACTGTTGAACAGCTGAAGCTGTACATTAAGCAAGAATGGGAAAGAATTCCACCTACAAAGCTTCAACAATTATTGTCCTCAATTCCCATCATTTAAGGGAATGTTGTTAAAAGAAAAGGTGATGTAACACAGTGGTAAACATGACCCTGTCCCAGCTTTTTTGGAACGTGTTGCAGCCATAAAATTCTAAGTTAATGATTATTTGCTTAAAGCAATAAAGTGTATCAGTTTGAACATTAAATATATTGTCTTTGTAGTGTATTCAATTAAATATAGGTTGAACGTGATTTGCAAATCATTGTGTTCTGTTTTTATTTAACATTTAAACATTTCTGTTTAACACAACGTCCCAACTTCATTGGAATTGGGGTTGTAGTTAGACCATGTTAGAGAGTCACTCTATGGAAGTGTAAATACCCAAATTATGGGACCGTTAAAATAATAAATAAATACTGGTCAAAGTAGAGTCATGTGACTGGGTCCCCCCACATCTGCTGTTAACCAATGTGGTGAGGGCTACTATCATGATGAATTGTCTCCTCATCAGAATCACTCGATCATGAAAATTTTGCAAAATAATAAAACTTTGTCTTATTATAAGTGGCCAAACATTGGCACACATACCATAACAATGATACGTCGCTTCAAATGTTAATTACAGTGTGTGTAATAAGTGGCTAAATGATACTAAATCAAAAATATTTTACAATTTATTTGCTAAAAGGAGTCATTTTGATCATGTATATTCTATTTTCATAATCATATGGAACATTTTGCACGTGTCCCTGAATTTGCTGTCCATGCTGTCATTATTGGGGTAACTGCCCCGTTAAGAAATCCTTTGATGTTTGCAGTGACATTACTACCAGAATATTGTCTTCCTTCAATGGAAACTAAAACGGTGACTAGTTGCAGAGTACGTATTCAAATGTTCCTCATGTAGGTAAATGTGTCCACTCTCCCATAATGAAATATCAATTGATATGAAAACCTTCTAGAAATTCAAAATATATTTATCAAACATTACACAGTCAGCATGCTAATTGCATCATGTTGCTAAGTTAAGGTCCATCATGTGCTCATTAAATGCTAACATTAGCCAAGTGTCCACCCAGTCAGCACCCTGTCTAATTGATATATTTAAAAAAAAAAAAAAAACAGTGTGGGAGCCTTAGCAATATGGATTTCTAACAGCACAACATCTACTTAATAGAATGACATTTATTGGAAAATCTCAGATTTCCGGGGATGAAATGGGGAAGTCTCAAAGGCAAGTTATGGTGATATTAACATGTTTTATTTCCCACTCAAGCGTCTGACCTGTTTGTAGAGACTCCTCAGTTCTCTGTACTGCCACAGTGTGTTCAAGACCTGAGCAGCTGCTTTCATAACCTTCATTGAGTACCTGCACCACAATGAAAAATACACACACGTCACACTTTTATTTATTTTATTTTCTTTCTTGCGTCACAACAGCATCGTAACGCTCTCCTGCTATAACGCACCCTTTGCCTCGTCCTTTGCTGATATCCACCAACTTTTCGATGCCGCTGCTGTCGGCCAGAGCTTTGGCGTTCTCCATGTTGCGGCTGGTGACCTCGTGCAGGGTGCAGCAGACGGACGCCACCGTGTCATCTGACAGCACCGATGGATTTTCACCAGGCAGCCGGTTAATCAGATCTCGCATGGCGTACTTTCCTGTGGGATGACACAGCCTTTTTTTTGTACACACAGGGCAAACACACGCAAGCTCACTGACTCATTTGTGGGTGCGTCCACCCAAGGCATAAGCCACCTAAACACCTGACCCCCTAAGAGCAATTAACAGTCAACAGAGCTTGGAGTATTGAGGAAGAACAGAGTTACGTACAAAGCTAAATGTTTGCAATAAGGTATTTTCCCACTGTGCTTCAATTGAAATGTTGCAATGTAGCTGAATATGCTACCTTTTGAGATTCAAAACCGTAACTGGGTATGTAAGAATGATTAATAATAGTGACAGAAATAGAGGGACCAAAAATCATCAATTGCTTTGGGTGTACCTATAAGCTCCTTGTTGCGTCCGTCGAGCGCCATGTTGCGCAGGGCAGTGGCGACGGAGCAGACGACGCGGTCGTTGTCCATCCTCAGCAGTTCCACCAGGATGGGCAAACCTTTCTCCTTGCGCACTGCTGCTCGGATGTAGGCCGAGAACTGGACATGCGCAACAAGACAAAGGAAAATATTCACACACCTTTTCATGCTCCGATTGTGCTTTTACATTCCTAACTGTAATTGCATGTTTAGTCGACATTTTTTTCAATGTGGATTTAAATTACACTACTCACATAAAGTTAGGGAGGGAGGACCTTTAGGTGAAATTTCAGGAAGAACTTAAAATGCACTTTCAACCTTTCAGAGGTGAACTTAATTTTACCTGCTTAAAAATTACAACCTTCTCCAACAAACGGCTGCATGGCAAAATGTACAACAGGTGTTTGATCCAATAATGAATCAATACATTTCCAGGTTCAGTTAGTATTTGTGTCGAAACAGTCCTCTACATCATGATGTTCACATTTTGACATTATGAGTCCATTATCTATCAACTGATCAACAGTACTTCAAACCGCATTCAAATGTTTAGCGGTCTAAGCTCACCTGTAAAGGTGCTACTGAATATGAATATATTTAGATAATTCAGATGCTGTATCAGTGTTAGGAGACCTTCCAGTTTCCCGCAGACAGATTTTGCAGCGAGCCGGCAGCCCCCTCCAGTGTGGCAGCGTTTGAGCTTTCAGCCAGCAAGTTGAGGTACGGTTTGACCACCGTCGGATGCCACAGCAGCTCGGCACCCCTCAGACTCTGAGAAAAGCCTGGGATGGGTCCAATGCCGTCCCACTGCTCACAACACACGCACAAGAAGATACTGCTTGCTTTCTATAAAAATCATTTAAGAATGCAACGAAACTATTTCAAACAAACTTGTAACAACCTATTATAATTTTTTTAAACCATGTTGTTTTCACTGTTTACGTTTTCATCTGGCCAGTCGGTCCTCTTCCTACCACGCCTCCTCTTCCCCCAGCAGATGTAGTCAAGCTCCTTGGCCGTGGAAGAGAATCCCAGGAGGCTGTCCAGCTCCTGGTTGCCGAGGAGACGAGAGGATGGCATCTCTACCTCCAGCCGGTAAGAGAGGTTCCTCAGTGTGCACACACTGTTCTCCACAATCTGAGGTTGAATAGACCTTTTGATCATGTGTTTTTAAACACTAGGTAGCAGTTATGTCCCCTGTTTTCTCAGTTGCTCTGCTTTGGTGACATGGCAGAAGGTTTTCTTTCCATGGAGTGCACGTGAAGTATGTGTGACGTCATGGTGAAATGTCCTATAAAGCAGAATTACTCCAAGTCTTTCTTCCCTCTTTTATAAAGTTTGAGCTTTCCATTGAGTAAAAGCGACTGGGCATGCGTGTTTGTGTGTGTATGTTTGCATCACCTTGCTGTCATAGTCAGAGGTATTGACGCAGGCTTTGAGGATGTGAAACAGTGAGTCCACCAGACCCTCACAGCAGCGCAGCTGACCCCTCGCCTCTTCCCCTGCCGAGCTCAGGTTCCTGACACACACACACACGTACGCACATGCTAAAGCAGCTCCATTAACTTGATCCTTTATTTGTATTTTTCCCCTTTTTGACCATTTTGTACTTTTATTATGTCATGCTTCAACTAGTCACTACTACACCCCTTCACCACCAACCTCAACCAATACTCATTCATAGACTCAAACGCTGTTTATATCTGTGGCTCAAAATATATCTAATTGGCCCTTTCAAAAGGTTGCTGTATATAATAACAATAACTGGGTCTGCAACTAACAATTATTTAAATAACTGATTAATCTGTTTTTTTTTATTAATTGATGAATTAGATGAAAAAAAACTTTTTTAAATTTCCATCCTTATATTAAAAAACAATTATTTCAAATTCACAGTGCAGAAAATGCACAAACATAAATTGAAAACAGTAGAAAATGTTGCTCAATGTTTTCCAAAGTAAAATGTCTTTTTTTGATTCAACACAAACATAATCAATCAGAATATTTGTGTTAAGAGACTGAAATTCTCAGGATTTTGAAAATGTCAAGGTCTCTAAATTATTAACTTAATATCAAAATATTTGTCAATTAATTTGATAATTGATTATTTGATTAATCTTTGATCATAGCTTAATTTATGTAACACCTTTAAAATTTCACAATCTTTATAAATTGCTTGGACAGAACACAAAACATTCATAAAACAAAATTAGACACCCTATATGTTTATTTTTTTATTTTGCTTTTCAAATCTGCTGTGTGCTGGTGTAACACCTGAATTTCCCCTATGGGCATCAATAAATGATTGTCTTGTTTTCTTTCCTTTTCTTAAATTGCTGTGGGCACAATGAGCGACTTCCCCCACACGGGGGCTTCAAAACTGCCTGGATACAGTACAAGACAGCGAGCATATCCTCGAATAGCAATCCTCAGCCGTGGCTAAACATCGAGCTGACATGACTATGAGACCACAGTGCTGTAGTGCACTGCTGGCAAAATGCTGCAGCATCAAGGCATCACTTTACTTGTTTAACGTTTTATATTTGGGTGTTATGTGATTGCAAGGGTTAATCAAGCTTCAGGCCTTGTGTGATTTGTACTTCCCTTTCAGCTTGTTTTGTGGCCATTTCTGGCCACCTGCCTACTGTAATCTAATTAGTTTTTTTGTGTGTTTTTAAGGGTTAGGTTTTTAACTAACATGAGTTCTATATTATTAGTATAAATATCAATTAATTTGTTTTTTTTGTTTTTTTTACCCCTTCAAATTCTAGCTTGTTACAATAAAATCACTGCTATCATTTTTAACTATGGCAGGCGATTTTCTATGTTTATGATAGAGTGATGTGTGTCTCACCTCAGACAGCCGGTGGTGTTTCGAAGTAGTAGGGACGATTGAAACTTGATCTTATGTTGATCACGGTGTGACACGCTACTCCAGCCTGAGTGGGGGATGACCACCGTGTTGGTCAGTGTAGTCAGGGCATCACGAATGATGGTCATCTTCACTGCGTCGCAGGAGGAGAGGTTCCACAGGACCCCTGTTGTACAAATCAAGTAAATTTTATTCAAATAGCACCAATTCACAACAGAAGGTTATTTCAAGGCATTCTACACAAGAACACCCCGCATAAAAAAAAATAGTTGACAGCCACTCAAAGCCTTTTCTAGTAAAAATTGTGTTTCCATGGCATCACGGCAACATTTTTTCTCTCCATAAGATGGTCAAGTTCTGAAAATGAAAGATGGAAAAGCGGTAAAAGGTTCACCACACAAGTTGAGTAAGGAGAAAAATGACAATGACAATCACATGGCACACTAACAAGCATTCACGATTACACCGACTGACAAGTTAGAGCCTTAATAAACCTAACATGCATGCAGGTGTACCTGGAGAAAACTCCCCCAAGCACAGGGAGAACATGCAAACCAACCCCTAACCTCAGAACTGTGAGGTGGATGTGCTATGCACCCATGCACGGAGGAGTTTCGACCTTCCTTAAAAACATGGTGAGGAATTCTGCCTGTATTTTTAAATCCATTTTCTGTACCGCTTATCCTCACTAGGGTCGCGGGCGTGCTGGAGCCTAACCCAGCTATCTTCGGCCGAGAGCCGGGGTACACCCTGAACTGATCGCCAGCCAATCGCAGGGCACATATAAACAAACAACCATTCGCACTCACATTCACACATACGGGCAATTTAGAGTCTTCAATTAACCTACATGCATGTTTTTGGGATGTGGGAGGAAACCGGAGTGCCCGAAGAAAACCCACGCAGGCATGGGGAGAACATGCAAACTCCACACAAGCGGGGCCGGGGATTGAACCCCGGTCCTCAGAACTGTGAGGCAGACGCTCTAACCAGTGCCGCTAATCCGATTATTGTCATATTTTTTTTTTTATGGAGCAAGTACTGATTCTGTACTAACACATAAAAATAAAAATAACATGAAAACGTTATGGGTACACCCATGCCTCGGAACACCCCACAGGCAGTATTTGAACAACTGCCTTAAAGATGCTCCAAAAAAATCCATTCAGACGCCCAGACAAGGCAAATATTTTCCAAATATGGTGATGATGAAGCCATTGATGGTCCAGACATACCAGTCACTAGCTCACGGACTTCGTTGTCTGTTGTCTTCCTGAGGAGGCGCAACAGTGCAGGGACGCCACCGCAGTTCCTCAGCGCCACCTTGTTGTTGTCTGTGGCTTTTCCATACACAAGGTTCCTCAAGGGCCCGCAGGCACTCTTCTGTACTTCGGCTGCCTTGTTGTCCAGCAAATCCACCAGGTGCTGGATCCCTCCTAAGTGACACACCTGCACAGCAACCGAGGACCAATCAGAGATGCTGATAGCTTGTCTCCTCTTATGAGGAAACAGAGGGTTGTCACATAAAAGTGGAGGAATTCTCTCCAGAGTAAGTCACATACAGTGGGTATGGAAAAAATTCAGACCCCCTTAATTTTTTCACTCTTTGTTATACTGCAGCCATTTGCTAAAATCATTTAAGTTATTTTTTTTCCTCATTAATGTACACACACCACCCCATATTGACAGAAAAAAACGGAATTGTTGAAATTTTTGCAGATTTATTAAAAAAGAAAATCTGAAATATCACACAGCCAGTATTCAAACCCTTTGCTGTGACACTCATATATTTAACTCGGGTGCTGTCCATTTCTTTTGATCATCCTTGAGATGGTTCTACATCTTTATTATTGAATACCAAGTCAAAGTCAAGTCGAGGCTTTCCGAAGTTTTAGCCAAGAAAGTCCTGAGTCTAAAAATTTGTCACTTGAGTGACTCAAGTCAAGTTTCCCACCTCTCATTGACTCTAAATAGAACCTGTATGAAGGCATAAACTGGATAAACTGGACATACTGGCCGATACAGATGCAGTCTTCTGAGGGCTCAAAATAAAGCGGTCTCAAAACATAGAACAACTCTTTGATTCTCCATTCCATTATGTCTGAAACATCTCTCTCTGTTCCTATGGCAACTCAGGCCACATCAGACATCATCCAACAACAAAACACACCCAATGGAGTGTCCCATCACACAATGCCATTGTGCTGCAGTTATTTATTGCACAGGAATGAGATTAAAGAGAAGAGTATCAGAGCTTGGAAACATTTGGCAGCCATATTTTCTAAATTTGAGTTGGAGCAGATGGTGCTTTGGCTCATTTTGGGTGCCAGCATCTCACAAAAGTAAAAAAGCTTGAGCAGAGAATGTACTTATGGGATAACAGACAAGCCATGTCATGATGTACATCATATAAGTCAAACTCAGGCCCGGGGGTCAAATTTGGCCCACAATATAATTATATTTGGCCTACAAGACCATATCAAAAGTGTATTAGAGGCGGCCCACCAGTATATAGCACATGCGCCACTAATATTACAAATCCCAGAATGTTTTGCTAGTGTGTTGGCCCATCAGTCTTGACCGGCGAGCGCCCCTTCCCTTTCTGATGCTGTCGTTAGCAACTTTGCTACCAGTCTCCTCGAGCAAATGTACACTTCCCCTTCCCAAAAATGGCCAAACGAAGGATGGAAAATGGTTAACTTCCAAGACAGGTGGGAGGTAGATTGTCTGTTCAATAAAGTAAAAGACAGACCTGTTTGTTGTGTGCAGAGCAACATGGCAGTAACAAAGAATATAACATAATTGAATTAATGTTTTTTTTTTTAATCCCCTTTATCAACTCCTAGGCAAGGGACTGTTACTAGTTTGAAGTTTGGATTTTTATTGAAGAACATTCTTATTTTTTTGGGCTGTTTTGTTGTTGGCCTTTGAAAAAAGATTTACATAAAAAAGAAAGGTAGTTGGAGATGGATAAATTAAAGATGGAGAGGCAGGAGAATTCATGTTATCTATCCATCCATCCATTTTCTGAGCCGCTTCTCCTCACTAGGGTCGCGGGCGTGCTGGAGCCTATCACAGCTAACATCGGGCAGGAGGCGGGGTACAGCCTGAACTGGTTGCCAGCCAATCGCAGGGCACATACAAACAAACAACCATTCGCACTCACATTCACACCTATGGGCAATTTAGAGTCTACCATTACATGCATGTTTTTGGGATGTGGGAGGAAACCGGAGTGCCCGGAGAAAACCCACGCAGGCACAGAGAGAACATGCAAACTCCACACAGGCGGGGCCGGGGATTGAACCCCGCTCCTCACAACTGTGAGGCTGACGCTCTAACCAGTCGTCCACCGTGCCGCCCGTGTTATCTATATAAATACAAAACAACAAACAAATACCACTGATGTCTTTTATCGCAAATTTGATATCTCGTGTTTATAATATTAAAGTTTGTTTATTCCAGATTCAGTGTTTAAGCAAAATGTAAGTTCGTTGTCATATGATAAACTTTAACGCTACATTTCTGGAGAGAAGGGAAACATGCACATTGCAGTTATTTTTCATTAAATATTGAGTTTGGCCCGCGACGTTGTCCCAATTTTTTATTTTGGCCCACCGTGAATTTGAGTTTGACACCCCTGATTATTGTACATGCATTCCATCTGAATAGTTAACTATTATTAGTTTTTAATCATTAATATCAACTGATTGAGCAGGCAGGGGTGCCTTAACTTTTCCAACTGAGGGCTGCATACAGAAAAATGGAAGAATGCAAGGGCCACTTTGACATCCTTCAACTCTAATTTATCAAACACGCTAAAAAACAATGCAGCTAAATTTGAATGTGAAACGTTATGTGCCCCCCCTCCTCTTGGTGCCTGACGTCTCACCTCCACTTTGACCCTGTTGTCTCCAAAACACAGGTGCTGCAGATAAGCTGCAGCATTGGCCTGCACGGACGGGAAGTGGTGCTGCAGCATGTGGATGACCTCTGGCAGCTCGGGGTCTCGCCACGCAAACTCCCTTGGTGGGGAGTTAGAGCAAAAGGACAAATTGAGTTCCTCTTTATCTCCGTTCCACACCTGTGAAATTAGCTCTATTCATTAATACAGCAGTACCCTAGCTTATGAGTTTAAGTCGTCCCGTGATCATGCTCGGAACTCAAATCACTCGTATCTCAAAGCAGCTTTCCCCATTTGAAATGAACAGAAATGACATGAATCCGTTCCAAAAATTATTTTTTTTTTTTCCATAAGAAGTATTGTAATTGTTAATCATTGTAATTTTAATACAGCATTGTAATGCATACAAAATGTACAGTAAAAACATAATAAAATAGAATGTAAATAAATAAATGCTTTCCATTAATTGGTATGTTTTTCACTTCACTTTCTTGGAACATAACGTTCTTTAATGTTTTGGTTTTTTTGCCTTTTTTGCCACGCTTTCCTCGCTTTCAACAGCTTCTCCATCTTTTCATGGACAGAGGTTTGCAGCGTAGAAATGATTTTAACACCTTTAGCTGGCATTACAGCCTTTACCAACTCCTTCTGCTTCAGTACAGTAAATACTTTATCATAGAAGTACTACGCTAGTATTGCTTCACCAAGTCGACTACAGGCAGACCTTGCTCTGTGTTTTCTATTATTTCAATCTGATTTCAGCACTGAGTGTCTTAAGACGCAGAGTTGGCAAAAAATAATTTTGGCAAAATACCTGCACAAAAAATGGAAAATGCAAACACAAAACGCAACAGTTACCCATACTTTCACTTTCACAACTGATGGTGGCCAAATGTTGTGAAGTTCTGATAGCGGAGTGGTTGAAACTGACTCCTAAGTCAACCTTTTGCCTACACCACAATTCGACAAAGCAATGGTTCATGGCTATAAAAACTTTAAGTTGGGTCACCTATGAGCCACGATACCATGGTATTCTATATTGGAGCCAAGAGGTAATGGCTATCTTCAAATGAAACCTTTAAAAATGTATGCGCTTATTCTCGTGCACCTGGGGTCTTTGTGGATGCTCTCGATGGATGGCGTGCGGGTGACCATCCGCTCCACCAGCTCCGAGTGCTGGTGTGAGTAGACTGGCTCGTTGGGGACCCTGAAGGAGTCGACGTACATAGTTGCATTGTTTAGCCCATAGCTGCTTCTTTGGTACGGCAGAGTGCTGCAATGGCTTGTGGTTCGACGGAGGGTCCCCACACCTGGAAGATATGAAACGAGGATACTCCAGACTTAGAAGAAAGGCGAGTTTAGCCTCTCTTGGGACTCAAAAGTTTAATAAGAAGCTCTGAAAATTCTCTTGTTTATGTTTCTAAAAACAAAGTCATACAAACACCATCAAGTCATTAAGTTCTGACTTTTGGGAGAATTCTTGTGTATGTAAACCGGAATTTCCCTCATCATGCTTTTCAGGGGAGTCTAAAGTTAAGTCTTATATAATTATGCAGGATAATAGAAATCAGTTCAAAGTCACATGCCTAATCAACCAGAATTATTTAATTAGGTTTGTGTCAGCAGATCTGTTTTTTGCTGTTAGTACTACAAGTACAAGCAATGTAATACAAACCATCTTAAACTATAACTTCAAGTCAATAACAGAAGACTCTTTAAAATCTAACCCCCCCCCCCCCCCCCCCCAAGCTAATGACAACATTTGGTGTCAAAATGCACTTCAAATTTTATTTGTCTCTCTCATCTTCTCCCATAACTTATATGATGATGTCATAGTTTGATGCTAGAAAGCAAGAATTCTATTTTCCCTTTCTTCTTCTATGGGGAATCAAATTCAAAATCTGACCAAATCAGATTTCGACCAGCATGCCGGAATGGATTTAGTTTTCTATTTTAGAGGTTCCATGAGATTTATAGCGTTGCAGTACCTGCACCTGTCCCATAGAGAGAGCCTTGCAGTTCTTGCGAGGGGCTGTGAAACAAGGGGCTGTGGAAGGTGGGGTCATCGAAAACTGGTGCCATGTGAGAATCTGGAGAAAACGCTGCCCTCAGCTCTGGCTCAATCTGGCTTGACTGACCAGCATAGGCGCTGTGAAGGCCTGCAGATGCACAGATTTGTTTACTCTGCGTGTAAACGGGATCATACAAACAGGTGTGTCCTATTACATTGATCATTCATACAATTAATATCGTGCTGCCTTGAGATGAGAGTTTCATTCGTTTCATGGCTACGCGAGTAACTGAAAATATTCATATCTTAAACCATCTCTCTCCACCAAAATGAATGGAATAGCCATTAATCCATTACAGCCCCCTCTAAAAAAAAATATATATATATATTTGTAATGTGTTTTTTAATAAGAAACATAGAATTCCATAATATTGTGATGTATAAGAACGTATAGTGAAGATATAATTAAATAGAATGTAAGGAAATTAATTGACATTTTTTTCCACATTCTTTCCTTCAACTCCATGGACATGGTGCTACTCTTTCTTCCCCCTTGACCACCGTGGGACAGTAAATGAGACATACGGATATAAATGGCACGGTCACTCCTCAGTAAGCCACAGTAATATGAGTCGTTCTTCGCAAAGAATATACAGTATGCCTGTGAGCACTGTTATATTGTCTGTCTACATGTGTTACGTCATCGTTTGTGTTCAAATATCCATTGCTTAAAGGGTTATAACGCTGCAACACAGATGCTATTTATAAGCTCGTCTATGGCCTTTCCCATTATGTGTTAGCATTAAGGTAGAGGACTTTAAGGCGACGTTTTAAATACATGTCATGTAATTCTCTTTGTTTTATATTTAGTTTGACCATAAACTTCAACTGGCCGTGTCATTACACAGCTTGAAGCCTCTTTTTGGGAAACAATTTTCACTATCTGCCAAAATGCTGCATGTTGTGAAGGGAGTTATGTTGAGGTCACTGCCACCATACAGAGCTCAAAACTCAAATGTGTGCTCGCAAGTCAAAGCAAAAAAAAATAATAATTGGCCAAACAATAGCTCGTATCTCGAAAATCATGTAAGTTGGGTCACTCGAATCTTAAGGCACCACTGTAGCACAGAATGTCTACGTTCAGTTTCTGGTTAGAGTTTTTCCTGTAAAGACTAGATTATTAATTTCGTCTGTGTGTTTTTCATGTACAGCACTTTGTTTGTTTATTAAAGTGCTCATTGATAAAGTTGAGTTAAGTTTTAATGTCACATCCAAATGTTTTCAGACTAGAGCAAAAATTAAGGAATTGACCACTCCGTTCCAATTAATTTGGAGGGGGAGTGTACTCCTTATCGTAGCATGTGCTACAGAGAATAATATCGTCATTCTGACAGCATAATTGCCTAAATCACTTTTAAACATTTTCGGTAAATAAGAACAAACATAACAAATATAACAAACAAGAAGAGTCCAGTTGCCTCAATTCAACTTTGCTTATTACTATGACCTGGATGACTGAGAATCTAAACAGACATAAAGAAAAAACACAATTTTAAGCAAGCATATTGGTAGTTGTACCACGATTATGCACTTACGCTGTTGGGCTAATGATACGAAAATACTGTCAATTTTCTTGGGCAGCTCACCACCTTAATACCTAATTTACTGTACCAGAGCTAAGCACCATCCTAATTATGTGCATCCATCTATTGCTCATCTGTCTGTAATCTGGGATTACGCTGGATGTCGTAGGTAACTAAGAATGAATAAGGATTTGGGTGACGTATTAGGCCACTTAGCAGAAAACTACTCAGCCGGAGAACAGGAGGCATTTAATTGTAGTTCACTGCCTCTCAAAGGTACACACTCTTGAACATCGTTCTTCTCTTTTCGCCTGCTCAAGCAAAACAAATGTATACAAAGGGTGCATGAGTGTGTGTGCACTCGTCAGTGACAGACACAATGTGAAAAAGAAGAGTGCCTCAGTTAAAAATCAAGTATAAAGCAGATGCTGATGGGAGTCTAAAGCCTTTGGCTGCTGCCAGATGATTATCAGCTGATGGCTTTGTGATAGAGACCTCGCTATGTGGGTCAGTGGGAGAGGCTTAGTGATGTGACCAAAGAGTAAATGGGTGTTGTTGCAGCATCCACAATGCTACAACTTCTCTGCAATCACCACCCGCAGAAGGTTGTATACTTAAAAAGGACAACTTTGTTATCCTCATAATCTGATTGTACTTGCATAAAACCCTCTCCTGGCTCTGTATAGTAGATAATAGGTTGTCTGTCTTTCTGTCTCAATCATTTGTGTTGAAAAGGAGAGACAAACACAATAGAGAAAACAGGATAGAGGGATTGTGCAACGAGAGAACAATGGGCACAACAACAGTCATATAAACAACACTAATAGTCCCATGATAACAGCAACAGCGACAATTTGTCTCGGTTTAAGTTTTATTTTAGCGGGCATAACAGACATTTTTAAAACGTGACTAACCTATGAGGCTGTCAGGGCGGGGCAGGGCACTCCTTTGGTACAGTCCATACGGGTCAGCTCCGTAGGCCAGTGACTGGCTCTGTCTGGGCAGCGTGGAGCCGTAATGCTGGGGTACTGCAGTCATCCCGGTGCGCAGGGGTGACCCCAGCAAACCCCTCCCCTCGATGAGGGAGAGAGTGGAGCCCAGACGGCCACTGCTGCCTACGCCCCTGCCGCCAAAGGCCGGCGTGCCGTCACCTGGGGAGGAGAGTGACGGGCAGGAGGGTGGCATGCTGGTTCCGGGGAAGACTGTGGCCAGCGATTTGGGCTCTGAGAGAATGGGCGAGTCATAGGTGCTGCCCTGGGATGTTCGCAATGAAATCCGAGAGGGTGAGACCGTGGCACAGGCGGGAGACTGGCTCCTGGATGGGAGGGATGCCATCCTTCGCAGCATCCGGCCAGATGGCTGAGAAGAGAAAAAACAGGATTCAGATTTTTAAAGCCACATTTACCCTGTGGGATCTATGCTGGTCTTTTGTGCCCACCTCGCTCCCTTTTTTTTTTTTTTTTTTTTTACTTCTTTACTTCTTTTATACTACTTTTTTTAACTTCCCAAGGATTTCGATTTTTGTCTGATTTTATAATTTGGCTCTGTTATGGCCACTTTTGGCCAGGTGAAACTAATCCTTCTTTTTTAATATTTTGTTATTTATTAGATTGAATCATATAATTTGGGTAAGAAATTGTTTAATTCTAGATTCAACAATTATTATTTTTCTGTTTTCTACCAGATAGCATAAATGTTTGGACAAGGGAGCACTGTCATCTAATAGTCTTAGTTTCCAAAAGATGTGTTTAGTGGGTGGAGTAATGGAGTAAATGAATTATTATTATGACTTTAAGAGGTTGACATACTCTCTGCTGACCATGAAGAAGAATTAGATTATGATTTAAGAACTGGACACTCTCTTTGCTGGCTGTAGAAAGAGTTTACTATTAGCAATTTAAGAAAAAACGGTGGTGGATGTTGTTAACCTGGGAGACGACCATTCCGTGTGGAATTCTTTGGATGAACCCTCTGAAGCATGAACACACTGAAGAGAGAACAGCAAGCAGAGCTGCATTTGGCGGAAATTAAGATGTTGAGGTTCTCTCTAGGAGTGACCAGGTTGGATAGAATTAGAAATGAGCGCATCAGAGGAACAGCCAAGGTTCGATGTTTTGGAGACAAAGTCAGAGAGAGCAGACTTCAGAGAGAGCAGAGAGTGAGTATATTGGTAGAAGGGTGATGAGGATGGAGCTGCCAGGCAAGAGAGCTAGAGGAAGACCAAAGAGAAGGTTGATGGATGCCCTGAGGGAAGACATAGGGGCAGTTGGTGTTAGAGAGGAGGATGCAGGAGATAGGCTTACATGGAAAAGGATGATGTGCTGTGTCATCCTAACGGGATCACACATGCATAACGGGACAAGCCAAATGGAAAAAGAAGATTTTCAGAAAAAAACAGGTGGTACTGAGTAAAAGAAAATCATCACTTTGTTTATGTTTAAAAACGAGCGTATTGTGCAAACAAACTGGAATTTGAAGGGTTACAAATTTAAATGAACTGAATATTTGATACTAATGAGAAGAATTCATGTTAGGTAATAACTGTATGTCTGTACATATGCCCTAAAATAGCCGGGAACAAACTGAAAGCATAGAAAAATCAAACAAGCCTTAATACCAGTCAGACCTATCCTACCTGGCCAGACGCTTGACCCTCAGCTCTTGGGCTTCTCGAAACGGAAGCACGGGGCTCCGAACGCACCACATTCTGGTTGCTGTAGTAACCGACACTGCTGTCCTGGTAGCCACTGTCTGAATAGGAGGTCATGTGAGCGGAGTGGCCCCCCGAGTCTGCGAGGAGATGAAGAAACATCGCTCAGACAGCATCAGTCACTAGTCCCTGTGTTTTACTCATCTGCATTTGATCTCACTTGGCTTTAAACTTGTTAAAAGGCATTATGAATAGAAAGACGCGACATGGATATCTGCATTCAGCCTTGATGCTTCTACAGGAACAATATGCACTGTGCAGACAGCTTCATCGCTGGCCTACTTTCTGCTGGAGCAAAAGGAGGAGTAAGCTTGCGGGGGATGTTTTTATTTTCAGACTCAGCAAGGAGTAAAATGAGAGCAAATGTGCTATCAAAGCTTTGCTTGGATGCTGTATGATTACTTATGATCAACCTATGAGGGTCCCATGATGCTGAAATCTGATGAAATTATTCAAAAATCTGTTTACCGTATTTTCACGACCATAAGGCGCACTTAAAAGTCTTACATTTTCTCCAAAATGGACGTGGCGCCTTATAATGTGGCGCGCCTTATGTGTGCACCGAGTTCCAACATCTATAAATGTTGTGTGATTAGCGCTCCGCTTGACTTTTTTTTTTTAGCATTTCCTGCCGATACACTGCTTACACAGAGGAACAGCGGACGTGGCTGAGGACAGGGGAAGGGTGCATGAAGGAGGACGCTAAAGCCACGACCCCAGTAGGTATATAGCGCCGGGGTGTGCATTGTGCAAAACAACATCGGTTTGGCGAAAGACCCCTGAAAATGGCTCCCACAAAGAGACACGCTTATGAAGCACAGTTTAAGCTGCAAGCTGTCAGTTACGTGGAGCCGTGAGAGAATTCAAGATCAACAAATCCATGGTTCGCAAGTGGAGGAAGTAGGAAAACGAGCTTCGCCAAGTCAAGAAGACAAAGCAGAGTTTCCGCGGAAAAAAAAAAGAAAAAGAAAACGCGAAAACAAGGCGAGGTGGCCCGAGTTGGAACACCAACTCGAGAAATGGATTAATGAGCAAAGAACAGCCGGGAGAAGCGTGTGAGTGTGAGTTAGGAAGCTTGCCATCATTCCGGGAGGCCCGACTAAGGAACTCCAACCGCTGGACATCGGTGTAAACAGGGCATTCAAAGTGAAGTTGTGAGCGGCGTGGAAGCGATGGATGACAGATGGCGAATACAGTTTTACTGAGACTAGGAGGCAGCGCCGGGCGAGTTACGCCACCATTTGTGAATGTATTGTGGATGCTTGGGCTAACGTGTCTGCTTGCACTGTTGTTCGAGCTTTCGTAAAAGCCAACATCCTTTCTGAGGAGTCGCACGGCAATGAGACTGACTCGAACCTGCCGTGTTTGCTTGAGAACTTGCCCAGCTGTTCATTTCGGATATAGAAGATGAGGACTTTGATGGATTTGTGGATGAGGATTGATCAAAAAATAACGTGAGTACATTGTTAAATACTTCATTAAAGTACAACCGAACTCAGTTTTGCTCCCGCTGCCTTTTTAAAAACGTTGTTTTAGCGTGCATGCATGCGTATGTTTTACCATGCCTGCGCCCGATAATACGGTGCGCCTTATGTATGTGTTAAATACAGAAATAGACTCCGTAATTGAGACTGCGCCTTTTAATATGGTGCGCCCTATGGTGGTGAAAATACGGTAATCGCTTTTTGTAGGCTGTTCAAAGGCTCTCCCAAAATTTACAACCGGAGATCTTCAAACACGAGACATTACTCTTGCTGCTGATTTGCCGTAGTCCTCGAAGAACCGTCGGCATTCTCCTGCCATAATGATTCCGCCTGTCCCCCTCCTGATGTTATCTTCTCCCTGGCCTACCCTTTCCTTCAACTTCACCGCCTGTGGTCATCTGTTCTAAACTATCTGAATGTCGCTTCCAGTGACTTTATGCATACTGTATATACAGGCTTCCCTCTTCTTTAACTGGTACAAGTAAGTAGACCTTTTCTCTGTTACTCCTACACTTTGGCAAACCAAAGATTTGATCTTCTTGTCCTACCATCTGAACTGAAGCATTTTGCGCCTAGAAGTCCGTATTTCCCCCATCATATAGGGAGGGCAGTACTCAAGACTAAAGATTTCACCAGTTGTTTTGTTTGTTTCAGGACAATCTCTTTTGTCCTCCACAAACCAATGATCTAATTGGTGGCATATTGTGCCATTGCTAATCTGGGTACAATCTGCATCCATTCCAATCACGGAGCCAAGGTATTTGAAAATGGTGTACGTGATTGAGTATATTTCTGCCAAGGAAGTATGGGGGCCTCAGGAAGTCAAATCTCCTAACCTTTATACCACCTTTCCTTAATCTTTAGAGAAAACATCATTGTGTCAAAGCAAGATGAAAATGTGCAAGTATTGCTAACGTACGTCTGTAGTGTGAAACTTCATTGGTTGTCTGTTGCTTTAAATATGGCTGGCATAAACTCCTACCAGCTGACATTATAATCAGTGACGTACGATTAAGTGAAGCAAAAATCGGGACTGTAATGATAATATTGTGTCGGTATTGAGTGGCTGAAGTTGAGAAATGTGCCAAATATCCTGGTTTAAACCAGGTATGTATTCCATATCACTGGAATGCAGCGTATTTCTCTGTGCAGGTAGAGCACTCAGAGCCCAGTCTGGGAGAGGTGGGAGGTACTGGGCGGCACAAACCTTTTTTGAGGGAATGTGGGTGGTGCTGTAATTTTGTTGTTAAAATATTCCATTACCACCAAGTGCTGTAGGGTTTTTTTTTTTTTTTTTACACTTTTCTAGGTTGTTAAAATACAACCTAAAAGAAAGAAAATATATATATATTTTTTATTTCTTAAATACTATGGGTGCTGTGAATAATTTTTGGCGGGGCCCCAAAAAATGGACTGGAAAGGCCTATGTCCGTTTTTAATTTAAGATTTCAGGGTTCAGATTTCTCCTCTAGTGTGACCATGTGTGCACAAGTGACAGACCCTCACTGTCATGCAGGGATGCTCGGTCCGCTTCAGGCGGGTAGAGTCCCTCCTCTGCCTCCATGTGACGACCTTGACATGCAGATGCCGACGTGCCCTGCGAGTCTCCTGCAAAAGCATGCAATAATTCAAGGTCCAAAAAGCCACTTCTTTTACATAAACATTTTTGTGTCGTGTTGCATTTCCACCTCATAGTCTGAATCCTACTAATCAGAAAGAAAGTTTTGTCTTTTCCAACAGCTGAATATTTTATTTGTATTTGATTCGTCTTTCGACTGTAAAATAGCTACGTGACAGTAATATTTCGAAATACAGAGCCTTAGCGGATCATATCTTTTATGAAAAATATTACGATGAATGTTACATAAAAATGAAGAATTCATACCCGCAGTCCTCCAAGCAAACGACTTCTCAGACGAGCTTGTGTAAAAAGACAGAGAAAAGTTGTCAATGTGCGTCAAAGCACATTATTACTCTGCTAACAAAACAAAACAAAAAAGTGTTTCGATAAAAGAGTGAAACCTCCACGGTCGAAGGGCTTGTACAACCTCAATTCCAATTAAGTTGGGACGTTGTGTTAAACATAAATAAAAACAATACAATGATTTGCAAATCATGTTCAACCTATATTTAATTGAATACACGACAAAGACAAAGGCGGCACGGTGACCGACTGGTTAGAGCGTCAGCCTCACAGTTCTGAGGACCCGGGTTCAATCCCCGGCCCCGCCTGTGTGGAGTTTGCATGTTCTCCCCGTGCCTCCGTGGGTTTTCTCCGGGAACTCCGGTTTCCCCCCACATCCCAAAAACATGCATTGATTGGATAATCAAAATTCCCCGTAGGTGTGACTGTGAGTGCAAATGGTTGTTTGTTTGTATGTGCCCTGCGATTGGCTGGCAACCAGTTCAGGGTGTACCCCGCCTCCTGCCCGATGACAGCTGGGATAGGCTCCAGCATGCCCGCAACCCTAGTGAGGAGAAGCGGCTCAGAAAATGGATGGATGGACGACAAAGACAAGCTATTTAATCTTCAAGCTATTTATCTTCAATCTGATAAACTTTATTGTTTTTAGCAAATAATCATTAACTTAGAATTTTATGGCTGTAACACGTTCCAAAAAAAGCTGGGACAGGTGGCAAAAAAGACTGAGAAAGTTGAGGAATGCTCATCAAACACCTGTTTGGAACATCCCACAGGTGAACGGGCTAATTGGGAACAGGTGGGTGCCATCATTGGAAATAAAAGGAGCTTCCCTGAATTGCTCAGTCATTCACAAGCAAAGATGGGGCAAGGTTCACCTCTTTGTGAACAAGCGTGTGAGAAAATAGTCGAACAGTTTAAAGACAATGTTCCTCAATGTACAATTGCAAGGAATTTAGGGATTTCAACATCTACTGTCCATAATATCATCAAAAGGTTCAGAGAATCTGGAGAAATTACTGCATGTAAGCGGCAAGGCCGAAAACCAACATCAGAATCAGAATCATCTTTATTTGCCAAGTATGTCCAAAACACACAAGGAATTTGTCTCCGGTAGTTGGAGCCGCTCTAGTACAACAGACAGTCAATTTACAGAACACTTTGTAGACATAAAGACATTGACAAAAAACAATTGTGCAAAAATTGATGCAGAGTCCACTAGTGACCTTCGATCCCTCAGGCGGCACTGAATCAAAAACCGACATCAATGTGAAAAGGATATCAGCACATGGGCTCAGGAACACTTCAGAAAACCAATGTCAGTAAATACAGTTCGGCGCTACATCCGTAAGTGCAACTTGAAACTCGACTATGCAAAGCAAAAGCCATTTATCAACAACACCCAGAAACGCCGCGGGCTTCTCTGGGCCCGAGCTCATCAAAGATGGACTAATGCAAAGTGGAAAAGTGTTCTGTGGTCAGACGAGTCCACATTTCAAATTGTTGTTGGAAATTGTGGACGTCATGTCCTCCGGGCCAAAGAGGAAAAGAACCATCCGGACTGTTATGGACGCAAAGTTCAAAAGCCAGCATCTGTGATGGTATGGGGCTGCGTTAGTGCCAATGGCATGGGTAACTTACACATCTGTGAAGGCACCATTAATGCTGAAAGGTACATACAGGTTTTGGAGAAACATATGCTGCCATCCAAGCAATGTCTTTTTCATGGACGCCCCTGCTTATTTCAGCAAGACAATGCCAAACCACATTCTGCACTGTGTTACAACAGTGTGGCTTCGTAGTAAAAGAGTGCGGGTTCTAGACTGGCCTGCCTGCAGTCCAAACATGTCTGTTGAAGCTGTACATCAAGCAAGAATGGGAAATAATTATACCTACAAAGCTTCAACTATTAGTGTCCTCAGTTCCCAAATGTTTATTGAATGTTGTAAAACAAAAGGTGATGTAACACAGTGGTAAACATGCCACCGCAGAAGGGGACCAGTAATAGCCAAAGGTAGAGTGAACTGTAAATTTACCAAAATCACTACACGTCTCTGTCCTTACTACTCAGTACAATATGTCAATCTTATAATGTAACGGAGTACAAACACTTCGTTACTGTCCTTGAGTAGAATGTTCACATAGCTTTCTCTTTCTTTGTTATTTATATTTCTGGTATTTCACTTTTACGCCAACACATTTTCTAAATAAAGAGCATACTTTTATTTCGATACATTTCCCCCACCATCTTCATTACTCTTTACCACAAAATAAAATCAATCAATTAATATTTTTAAGTACATTTAATAACCGAAAAATAATTATGATACTTAAGTATGGTACAGGGTGGCATGGTGGATGACTGGTTAGCACTTCTGCCTTCACAGTTCTGAGGACCGGGGTTCAAATCCCAGCCCCGCCTGTGTGGAGTTTGCATGTTCTCCCCGTGCCTGCGTGGGTTTTCTCCGGGCACTCCGGTTTCCTCCCACATCCCAAAAAACATGCATTAATTGGAGACTGTAAATTGCCTGTAGGTGTGACTGTGAGTGCAACTGGTTGTTGGTATGTGCCCTGCGACTGGCTGGCGACCAGTTCAGGGTGTACCCCGCCTGGGATAGGCTCCAGCACGCCCGCAACCCTAGTGAGGAGAAGCGGCTCAGAAAATGGATAGATGGAATATTCTAAAAGGTGACTTTAACTCAAACCACTTATTTACTGTTAAGATATTTGCACTTTTACCCAAGTATCTCTTTCAGGTACTTTACACAAAACTGCATATTTTTTAGCAAGTTTTAATTTTTCTCATCTTCTTTTTACATGTGTTTGATGGATAAAAATAAAAATAATAATCAAAGGTGGCAGCACGGTGGAAACTGGTTAGAGCGACTGCCTCGCCTGTGTGGAGTTTGCATATTCTCCCCGTGCCTGCGTGGGTTTTCTCCGGGCACTCCGGTTTCCTCCCACATCCCAAAAACATGCATGGTAGGTTCATTGATAACTCTAACTTGCCCGTATATGTGAATGTGAGTGCAGATGGTTGTTTGTTTGTATGTGCCCTGTGATTGGCTGGCAACCAGTTCAGGGGGTACCCCGCCTCCCGCCCGAAGATAGCTGGGACAGGCTCCAGCACTCCCGCGACCCTAGTGAGGATAAGCGGCTCAGAAAATGGAATGGAATGGAATAATCAAAGGTTTTTGATTGTGACAGTTTGACCCAGGAATTAATTATTTATATTCCCATTATTTCCCATGGGGGAAAAAATATATCCATCCATTCATTTTCTCAGCCGCTTTTCCTCACTAGGGTCGCGGGAGTGCTGGAGCCTACCCCAGCTATCATCGGGCAGGAGGCAGGGTACACCCTTAACTGGTTGCCAGCCAATCACAGGGAACATAGAAACAAACAACCATTCGCACTCACAGTCATGCCTACGGGCAATTTAGTCTCCAATTAATGCATTTTTTTGGGATGTGGGAGGAAACTGGAGTGCCCGGAAAAAAACCCACGCAGGCACGGGGAGAACATGCAAACTCCACACAGGCGGGGCCGGGGATTGAAGCCGGGTCCTCAGAACTGTGAGGCTGACGCTCTAACCAGTTGTCCACCGTGCCACCGGAAAAAATATATATATATATTCTAAATTTAACCAAATGTATGGTCTACCAGCATCCCAAAACACATTTTGTTTAGCCTCAGAGGTTCCACTGGACTTGTTACTTTACCCCTGAAAAAGTCATCCAATAAGTACTTACCTGCTGCTATCTGCCACCGGCGACTCGGCTCCCAGCATGCACCTCTCCAGCTGGCTCGCCACTATCTGACGCTCCTCCTCCAACTCTCGCGTCAGCCGCTCAAACTGCAGCTCCTGTGGGCACACATCCGCAGCTGTGACACCCGCCACTGCATTGTAAGCCTCTTTGTTAAGACCCAATTGATGCCAGTTATTATTTTGTTTAATACTTACATAAATACTGTTCATTTTCAATGCACACATAGTATGCTCCCGATCAATTTTGACCCAGACTAAGAATATCTTCATAAAAATTGTCTATATCAAGTTATGAACCACAGACCTTTTTAAAACGTATTAAGAGCATGCATCCATGCATCCATCCATCCATTTTCTGAGCCGCTTCTCCTCACAAGGGTCGCGGGCGTGCTGGAGCCTATCCCAGCTGTCATCGGGCAGGAGCCGGGGTACACCCTGAACTGGTTGCCAGCCAATCGCAGGGCACATAGAAACAAACAACCATTCGCACTCACATTCACACCTACGGGCAATTTAGAGTCTTCAATTTACCTACCATGCATGTTTTTGGGATGTGGGAGGAAACTGGAGTGCCTGGAGAAAATCCACCCAGGCACGGGGAGAACATGCAAACTCCACACAGGCGGGACTGGGAACTGAACCCCGGTCCTCAGAACTGTGAGGCAGACACTCTAACCAGTTGATCACCGTGCCGCCGGATGGGAACTTAATGCTTGATACCACTTGTTTCTGAATAAAAACATCAAACGTCACATTTATGTATGATAATTATTGTACTGTTTTACTCTCCCACTGTTTCGGGATTCCCCCGTGATCCTTCAAAGACCAAGAGCATATTTCTGCAGGAATACAGAGATTTCTCGTGACAGTTTCAAACTCCTCCGTGAACGCTGTCTCCACTGTCCTTGTAAAAATACAGAAACAGCACACGAGCCTTGGATTCTTTTTCTGTTTCGAGATTGTCCCTTAACCCTTCAAAGACCAACCGGTGCATGTTCCTGTGGAAACCTTTGCAAATGCGGCAGCTCAGCTCTCGGGACTGTTTTAAGCTCCCTCTTTGTCAGTGTTACCACTGTCCCATGAAAAATACACACGTTTATGGCACATAAACTTTCAAGATTCCCACCATGACCACCATTAGCCTTGATTCAGCACACAAATCTAAAATCTATTTTAGTAGGCTGTCCATTTGAGGGAATGGCCTCAGTGTACACAAACTGTCTAGCACCTGTCCAAAAGAAGGAGAATTTTCAATATTTTTAAGTTTGTGTATTTTGGGTGATTTGAAGTAAAGTTTATAACATATATGTAATGCACGCATGACACCATGCACAAAGAACCTTAAAAGCAATGCAGATATGCAGTCAAGGAGAGGCAACTGTCGATGTTGTGGTTTGGGCGTTCAGTGCAAAGCTCAATGCCACCTTGACAGTGCTCAGGAGGCAGACAACAACCATTCCCAATTGCCATATTTTGTTGCAGAGGGTGGAATTCAAGCATTTGTTGCCATACAGAATAAGCTACCCAAAGAAATACTATATATAAATTGTGTACTGTGTTTAGAATTAATTAAATCAAATAAACCATTCTGGAATTTGGGCAACTGAAGGCCCAGAGCTCATTAAAAAAAGAAAAATTCAGAAGTTTCAGTTGATAATTACATAGCCGCCTGATGTGAGTGCTTTCAAAAGTACAAAAAGAAACTAAATCCGTTTTCCATCTCTGGATAAAAGCACTGTTGTATTTGGGTCAGCTGGTCATGTGATAAATGCAACCTTGACATTGTGCGTGCAGTTGTTGTAGCCCCCGTCTCACACGTATGTACCTTTTAAGTGGAAGCTGGCAGTGAGTTAATGGCATGCCTTTTTTTTTAAAACAAATTTTTCCATGTTTTAAGTGAAAATCAACTGTTATGTCCGATCAAATGAGTGTTTTATTATCCAGTTGTTGGTCATGTGGAAAAGAAAACACCTACAGACAAGCACAACTCTAATCAAATTTCGGACCCCTGAAAGGAAATTCAATTCATGAACAGTCTGTATAAGGGATAATGTTTTTGTTTGTTATATATAAAGGACACTTTAAGTACAAAAATACTGTGACACCTATTAATTAACCAAAGGTTGAACTAAACCCGGTAGTTCCCCCTGAATCTTAATTCTTCATCTGATCAGTTTACATTTTTGACAATTCTATGTTTCCAACAGTTTGGAGAGAGCCCTTTTCTGTTCCCCGATACACAAAGTAAGGTCCATCGAGGCGCACTTGGAAGAGTTTGGTGTGGAAGTCCTCTTTGACCTCAAGCCCATCAAATTCTTTTGGAATGACCGGCAAACAGACTGTGAGTGAGTTGTATTTGTTATTTCGTTACTTTTTACACAATAGGCGACATATTACATGATTTTGTAATTAATGTAAATTAATCCATCCATCCATTTTCTGAGCCGCTTCTCCTCACTAGGGTCGCGGGCGTGCTGGAGCCTATCCCAGCTGTCATCGGGCAGGAGGCGGGGTACACCCTGAACTGCTCGCCAGCCAATCGCAGGGCACATACCAACAACCAGTTGCACTCACAGTCACACCTACAGGCAATTTAGAGTCTCCAATTAATGCATGTTTTTTGGGATGTGGGAGGAAACCGGGGTGCCCGGAGAAAACCCACGCAGGCACGGGGAGAACATGCAAACTCCACACAGGCGAGGCCGGGGATTGAACCCGGGTCCTCAGAACTGTGAGGCTGACGCTATAACCAGTCGGCCACCGTGCTGCCTATGGAAATTAATAATAATAATAATAATTCTAATTTATTGTGCCCAGTCATCAAAATGAGCATTACATAAAATTGACAGTGTAAAATAAATAAATAAATAATAATAAAAAACTTCTAACTTTTGTACAAGCTCTAGCTTTTTACTTTCACTCAAGTACAGGAGTTGATTCAGGTCTTCTACTTTTACCAGTCTTCTTTCAATATATATTTGTATTTCTACTTTAGTACAGAGTATGAGTATTTTTCCACTCCTGTGTCTGCTCATCACACTGCATTGCAAGGAATCCACTCTTGGGGTCATTCACTTTTGAACCCTTTTAGCCTGGACACAGCAGCAGTATGTATTGTTTGTGTTCATCATAAATATCCAGTAATGGGAGAAATCACGAGAGGAAAAGCAGCTTTGTCGCCCACGTTCACCTTGATGGAGAAGAATGCCACACATCCTGCTTTGTGCTTTGCTATCCCTCCTGTCTTTCCACCCACAAACATGACCCAATGATGCACTCAAGCGTTTGATTTCCACACACCCACCTTTTAATGGAAAGCAACAGGTATGCCTCACTGAACATGGTCAAAAGGCATTTTGAGGAATGGTAGAAGTCAGTAAGTGGATGTGCCAGGTGGAGGTAAGGGAGTTGTGTCAAAAAGCACATTTTTATGTCAAGGACAATGTTTACTCTGCGATTGGCTGACGACCAGTTCAGGGTGTACCCCGCCTCTCGCCCGAAGATAGCTGGGATAGGCTCCAGCACGCCCGCGAACCTTGTGAGGATAAAGCGGTACAGAAAGTGAATGGATGGATAATGTTTACTATTCAATATAATTCTTCGTTAGCCACGTTACTTACACATTGTGTACAAATTTATTTGACCAGCAGATAACAAACAAGTGCATACATTTTATAAGATGAGTCAGTATTCTCTGATCTGTCTCCTCGATCCTAAATATGATTTTCTTCTTTATGCTAGTGACTATCATGCTATCGGTTTCTATTTTGAACAGGTTTTCAGTTGAGCAAAATATGAAATGCTTTCGACTTCTCCCCCTCTCTTCTCATGCAATGGACTATTCCATCTTCCTAACTCGCATGTGCAGAATTGGTTCAGGAAGGCGGTAGCAGCAAACTTGTTAACGCAGTTTTGAGGAATCTAAATCAAAGTTACCTGTGTGGAGTGAAGAAGAGAAGGTGAGAGGATAACAAAACGTTCTGATCAAAACTACCAAAGGTTTCAACCCTTTTCATGGGCGACATCGGATGTGTGTGACCGATATTACAGTTGAAGTGTTGATATTATTCATTTTCCATGTTCTGAGCCGGCTTCTCCTCACTAGGGTCGCGGGCGTGCTGGAGCCTATCCCAGCTGTCATTGGGCAGGAGGCGGGGTACACCCTGAACTGGTTGCCAGCCAATCGCAGGGCACATACAAACAAACAACCATGCACACTCACATTCACACCTACGGGCAATTTAGAGCCTCCAATTAATGCATGTTTTTGGGATGTGGGAGGAAACCAGAGTGCCCGGAGAAAACCCACGCAGGCACGGGGAGAACATGCAAACTCCACACAGGCGGGGCCGGGGATTGAACCCCGCTCCTCACAACTGTTAGGCTGACGCTCTAACCAGTCGGCCACCGTCCCGCCTGATATTATTCACTTGTTCGATAATAATCCTCTGGGATTTTAAATACTTTCTCGTTGAAGACCTTGGTCTCTATTTTTGAGGATGGCTTAAACCAGGCGTGCCGTGTGGTGTAACTCTGCGTGGAGGCGGGCTAGAACAGGTTTTTGTAATTTGGCAGATGCGCGCATCCAGCGTTTTGGGAGTTAACACAGCCGACTTCAGTCGTCGCCAATCAAAGCGGCTCCTATCAGTCCCTTAAAATGTGGCGCATGAGTCTCGCATGGCGACATCTCATTGCGGAAGAGCGATATGTGCGTGACTGGAGCATTGTCACGGCTCTTGACCGATGTGGCAAAAGACGACGTGATTAAATACACTACGAGCTGGTGATAAGCGCAGACAACTTCAATATGTCCGTGTACCTCATGTATCTACTGTATTTCCACCCATGATCATTCGTGTCAGTGCAGTATATGGATGTGGATGTCCTCATCACAGGATTTGCCTTGGGCCCTTAAATGACTACATAAATCCTTGTTCAAGTAATAACTTGAGTGCACCTGCTTGAATTTTAGTGGGGACTCAGCATGACTTGCTTGATTTTTTTTCTTGGCACTTGCTTGAAACTTGAAGGTTAAGACTTGAGAGTTACTTGTAACTTAGCACATGTAACTCACTCCCAAGTGAGCACCTCTGGCGCCAGGTAACCTGCGGTGACAGTACACCTTGGTGAACTCCACAGACTGACAAGGTCTTGTGACCTTGAATCAGCAGGAAGCTGTCATTTGCAGCGGGACGTCAGACCCGATCATCCAGCTCAGTTCAAGTAAGGTCAAGGATCCGAGCGCTGACGTGACCCTGGTGTGGTCTATTGAACCCCCTCAAGAGGTTTTGCTGAGTGTGCATGTTGTTTTTCAAAGCACTGTGCATCTTATTTTTACATTGTGACTGTGCACTGAACCCTGCAGAGCTGGTCTATATCAGCTTGCGGATGCTGGCCGTCTGATAGTACCCCTGTTTAATTTCTTCACAACAAAGATTACCGGATTTGGTTTATGCGAGCGGAGTGAAATATTGACTTCTAGTGAATGATGGCGACATTATGGAAATGACTAACCTACCCCACAAGTAGTGATAATAACCAGAGATATAGCAGCAATCTTCAGAACCTTGGAGGAACTAATAATACATACATAATACATCATACAACCCAAAAATGTAAAGCCAAAGAGAAAGATTGTGTAACTCAAAACACAGCTTGTGCAGTCCCACGTTCAATACGCTCCAAAGCAAAGATTGGCTGCCAATAAATACACCAAAGACCACCTTGTAAATCTTGTCTTGAATAGTAGCTGCAAAACTGATCCTTTTTATCCTTTAAATCATCCATCCATTTTCTGTACCGCTTTATCCTCACAAGTGTCGCGGGCGTGCTGGAGCCTATCCCAGCTATCTTCGGCTGAGAGGCGGGGTACACCCTGAACCGGTCGCCAGCCAATCACAGGGCACATATAAGCAGATAACCATTCGCACACACATTCACACCTACAGGCAATTTAGAGTCTTCAATCAACCTACCAAGCATGTTTTTGGGATGTGGGAGGAAACCGGAGTGCCCGGAGAAAAACCACGCAGGCACAGAGAGAACATGCAAACTCTGCAAACTTCGGGGGTTAAAATCCCCGGGGGTTCAAATCCCCGGTCCTCAGAACTGTGAGGCAGACGTGCTAACCAGTCGTCCCGCCCCTTTAAATCAAGTCAAGTAAATTGTATTTATATAGCAACAATTCTCAACACAAGTTATCTCAAGGCCCTTTAATCATTGAGCAGGTCAAGAACCACACACGTCATACATTAAAGAAAACCAACTGAATGCCACATGAGCAAGCACTTGGCAATGGAGGCAAGGAAAAACTCCCTCTAAGGAAGAAACCCCAACAGAACCCAGGCTCTGTGGGGCAACCATCTGTCTCAGACGGTTGGGTTGCGATAGAGAGACAGAGGAGAGGGCCCGAGGGCAGATAGATCAGAGAAAACAGGAAAGAGGAAAGAAGAATTGAGCAACTGGGGGAAGGAAGATAGAACATGTTGAGAACATTTCTTTACACAAAACACCCAATAGCCTCATATGAAGTGAAGTTGTATCAAAATATGGGATTCAAACCATCCAAATGTGAACTTGAGTTCATCATCATCAACACAGTGAGGGAGTCAAACGGAGGAAATGCACAGCAAGGGTGTGTCGCCATCCCACCTGTTCTTTGACAGAAGCCAGCAAGTTGGTGGTGGTGTTGCCCGCGGTGTCTGACGGCTTGCTGCGGCCGCTCGGCCCGTCTCTGACCGCCATTGACCCGTCTCCTTGTGAGTCCACTTCCTCCATCTCCGCTACCTTGACCCTATAGAGTCCAGTATTGGGCTGCTGCTGAGGTGGAGTCTGGGAAACCGAAAGAACACGTGGACAGTGTCATGTTTGTGTTTCCACAGAGCGGGGACCATTTTGTGATTTTAGCGACTGTCATAATGGGATTCATTTGGACATGTTCAGAAAATAAATCTAGGAACTGACTGACTGATAAACTTCATGTGTAAAAACACTTAATTATTTACATCCCAGCAGGTTTATATCATCAGTGACACACGTGATCACATCCAGCTCTGGAAAAAGATGTGAGACCACTGCCGAATTATCCATTTACTGTATGCCAACAAATCTTCATTGCGATACAAAGAAACTGAAACGTAGATGTCATTTTCTGATTGTGACCCATACAGCAAGCAGTATTGGCCCCTTAAAGTCCATCCTTGATTTTGACTAAATGGAAAGCATGACGTCCCAATGCATGCACAGCGCACAGAGGGCGTTTTGTTTGCTGAGCCGTGTCCTCCGGCAAAGCAAGGACGAGGTCGCCACCGACTCACCCGACCGACGCGAGGAAGGCGCCTGCGGTGGTGGAACGGAGGCTCCCTCCTCTCTCCCCGGGTGCTTGCACACGCACACGCCGCCGAGCGTCTGCCTCTCGGTGAGACTCACCGGCCAGATGTTGCCGTTGGAAGCAGGCCACACCTGGCACGCTGCGTCCTGTTAGGCATCCATTCTTCGCGTCATCCTCCACATCCGTGAGAGCGGCTACATTTCCAAAATGGCAACAACAAAAAATAACAACAAAAAAGAGCATCCACAAGGTCGCGCGCTCTTTGTGCCTTATTGCAAATGTTTTGAGACAGAGCGGCTGTGAATCGCGAATAATCACGCGTGCACTTCAACCTCTGCTGGCGTCCGCGCGGAAATCTGCCGCCCGCCCACCAACCGCCGAGCCAGTGTTACCGATCAACGGCGTGACGTCACCATGCGGCGATGGATCTTTTTCTGATCCCGTGCAGGCTCGGTCGCCTGCCGAAAGGAAACCCAGAGCCCCCACCCTCCTTTATTTTCTATGTTGGGAGATGCACTTAGCTCCTCGTTTAGTGGCAATTAAGCAAGCCAGGCGCAACAAGTCTTCCGTACCAAAAAAATACCAAAGCTCCACACAAACATTGACTGAAACACATGGTGTCATGTCAGTGAGAAAAGATGGACTAGGACTACACATTTTCCCACATGCGTTTGAGAGATTTCAAATTTTTGCGAAGTAAAAACAACTTTGAATGTCTGGAAAAGCCTACTTGAACATCAGATTTTTTTTTAAGGTTAATCACAAGCAATTTACGTGGTGACAGCCAGGTGTGCTGACTCCCATATGACTTTGAATGTGGTTAATTCTGAACAGCCACGTCCCCAGTTATGATCAGTGCACACTTGTGCAACCACATTATTTCAGTTGTTAATTTATTACTTCTCCCAGGTTTTTTTTTAAATCAACTTATTTGTACAGGTTATAGGTCATATTAATATTGGAAAATGTTTTGAAATGAGGCTCATTTTTTCTAATCATGACAACCTAGGTTTTGAACTGAGCGTGTAGATTTCTTACATCTACCCGTCGTCCTCATCTTGTTCCATATGAAAGGTGCTGTGCTGTTGATTTGGTACTACTGTATAGAAACAAATTTAGCATGTTTGGAGAATAACAATGTGAATGCTTTAATCTTACAAATCACACTGTGACCATTTAGTTCTGAGAAACACCAAATGTGACTGATGCTCTGAGAAAAACGGAGAAATAAAAAACAAAAACAGTACATGCACATGCCCATTTATTGAAATGAAATGTGTGTGTGCAGGGTATCACACTAAGTTGTATCCCTCCAGGAATGTGTGTGCCATTTAAACACTGTCTTCTTCCATTTCCTTTAACAAGTGTGAGCAGACCAAAATCCACTGATAGACAAATTGGTCCTAAAGCGCCAACTTCTTAAGAGTTCAACTGGCGATATACATGAACAGTAAGTAGAACTGTGCTTCAAAGGAGAGTATCAGAAGTGGCCAAACTTCACCATTCTTGTATGGCTGAAACCCGTGGCATCACAACATCATACAGACGCACTTTTTAATAACATGACAGTTGTGTTCCTTTCTGTCTTCAAAAAAGGCTTCTTTTTTTTTTTTTATATTTGAACATTGAGGGTCCTGGCAGAATTTGGATGTTCTCATCACTGGCAGGTTTATACATTGACGCTTGAAGAAAATTAAAAGCAGTCAATGTGACTCAAGAGAAAAGACAGAAATCTAGGAATGTTTTGGGATAGTCTAAGTATACTTGCATTATGTATAAGTGGCCTCTTTCCAGATTTACTCTCATCCGAAGAGGAAGCATGTGGTTGGATGGAAGGTTTGTTATGAAATCCAAACACTGCATGAGCAGGGTCCATCTGCTTGATTAGTACATTCAAAAGACACTTTCAAGTTTCAACCGCGCTTACAGGGATCTTCAATGCATGTTTAGCGTGTTTGTCTGCAAAATATCCCCAAGAATGTCTCATCAGTGGTTGGTTATTATAATTAATAAGTAACACCAGGCTGCCGTTAAATCTTTGGCACAGGCATATCTACAACTGCAATTTGACTCATTTTTATTCTGCTTACAGATAGAACATGAGACATCAGGGGAATACAGTATTGAACAAATACTTTGCGGAATCGCAATCTAACCATCACTTCGTAAGAGCGACTTTGCGGTCAGCTCGCACCTGCAGCTCAAACACAGATTTTATTTTACTTCACTTAAACTTAAATAAATTAGCACAAACACTATAAGAACTGACTTGCTCGATCTTCACACAGTAAGGCTGGCAAACTGAGCAGCTCAAAAGCATGCTTAAAGGTGGAAACATGTTAGAACCAGATAGTTTTCCACATGGCTCGCAAGTTACCAGTAAAATCGAGCAATTGCGTTACAAAAACAAAACAACAGCGTCACATCTACTCAATTAAATGCTTTATCCAAACCAAAGCAAATCAATGGAAGGGCTCATCCCTCTGCATAAACGAGTACAGTCAGTGGATGTGCAAGAAGAGTGAGTGAATGTGAGAACGGCAAATTGTGGCACTATTCCAGGTCGTCCACATCTTCAGTCGCAACGGTGCTAGTTTGCTCTGAGGTCACACCTGCAAAACAACCAAAAAAACATCAGCACCGGGAAATTGCAATTGCTTACACTATACACGCATACATAATTTACTAAAGGCTTGCATGTGCAAAAACAGGCGCAAACTTGATTTCCTCCACAAACAGATGTGGAAGCTGATCTACGAACTGGGTGCAGCCTGCCAAACGGGCAAAATTGCCACGCAGTTGATTTGGTGTGTTTTGGGAGGAGTACATGTAAATAGCTGAATCTAGGACGTGCAATGTGATTTATCAAACCTGAGACGAAATGTGATGGCTGATATTGCGTCTTTAAAAAAGGTGTGTGAACGGCAGGTGCACTGCTGTAACCATGATTGTGAGTACTGTGGCGAGGAGGCGTACGCATAAAAGATAGGGGACAGGGAGAATGGATCTTTTCCGCTCGTGAATTTTTTTTTGAAATAACAGAAAACAACAATTATTTCAACATATGGTCCATGCAATTTTGGGGCTTCCCCAATAATCTAAGGGTAGACTCGGAGCGAGTCACATGAAGGAGTAACACCATATCACCAATGACAAAATTCATTTTAGCACGGCATTCTTGTGTGCGAGACATTTTAGTGCATTGCAGCAATTGCTGCTTTCCTCTCTCAGAGCAGTTTTGCAGGTTTGCAGTCCCAAGTTTTAAACGCAGCGGTACACAGGATGGGCAGATACATCCAACTGCCACACAATCGGGACAAGTTCAACAGAACAAAACATGGCTTTGAAACAATTGTTGGCTTTTCACCTAACTCAGTAATATATTTGTTCGCCTTTTCCACTAACACTTCCGATTTCATCACTTCAAATGTAATATTGCGCTTGCAGTGTTTTCCCAAATTTACCATGGCAAAAACTGTCAGTGCCAAAGAGCAAAATCCTTTCAAATACGGCGGTCTCCACAACTATGACACTTGATGCCAACAGCGCGCGCGATCTGTTACACTGGGTGAACATGGAATTTGGCGCCCGCTATTTTGGATCTAAGTAAAAGACGGCAATCTTAGCAACAGCCCGCACAGTCTGTTAAGAGTAGACTTTACACCGATCTGATCGGCCTGATCGGTATCGGCCGATGTTTAGCATTTTATGCCGATCGGCTTTAATGTCATAATTCGCCGATCCGATCAATGACGTCAAAAGACATTTACTCCGCGTCGCCATCGCGCACAGTATATTTGAATCCAAAAGCTAATTTATTTTTAGCCTTGTCGCGTGTCTTTTGACATAGTACTTTAAATATCTGACGGCCAATAAAGTTATGAAAAAAAAAAAAAAACATGTCGGCGGTGTGGGACAGACAACACGTAATGACTAAGAGACACATTTGCTCTTTCAAGATTGCACTATGTCAGACTACTGCAATAAAATCTTGTATCCCAATACCACCGCATTCCGTTTTTTATGATCATTGAGCTTTATCTTGTCAACTCAAATGCGACCGGATACACTCCCTACCGTGGCGACGACAACAAGAGTGGATCGCGCTGACTGTATTATAAGAACAAAATCAGGAAAAACGTGTGCTGGTGGTCACCGGTGCTCAGGAGAGGACGTTTAAGGCTTGCTTGACGTATGTTCCCGTACTTTTAATACGATACAGCTCGCAAGCAGACAACCAAACGATATGTAGCCGAGCAAGCTGGTGCTAGCACTAACGGTTGTGCGTAAACATGCTGCCGTTCTGTCGAATCATGCTCTGATGTTTCGGTGTGGGTGAAGTAATTTAGGCGGCACGGTGGACGACTGGTAAGCACATCTACCTCACAGTTCTGAGGACTGGGGTTCAAATCCCGGCCCCGCCTGTGTGGAGTTTGCATGTTCTCCCCGTGCCTGCGTGGGTTTTCTCCGGGCACTCCGGTTCCCTCCCACATCCCAAAAGCATGCATAGTAGGTTGATTGAAGACTCTAAATTGCCCATAGGTATGAATGTGAGTGTGAATTGTTGTATGTTTATATGTGCCTTGCGATTGGCTGGCGACCAGTTCAGGGTGTACCCCGCCTCTCCCCCGAAGATAGCTGGGATAGGCTCCAGCACGCCCACGACTCTTGTGAGGATAAAGCAGTACAGAAAATGGATGGATGGATAAAGTAATTTAATTATAGTAAGTTAACACCCATTATTTCTGTCATGTTGTTTGACCTGACTGATTAGAATACATGACCTGACTGGAGGAGCGATTTCCAACCTTTATGGAGCCACGAAACATATTTTACAATTGAAAAATCTCACGGCACACCAACAAACAAAAATGTAACAACAAGTAGACACGTTAATTAATGCATGTACTTCCTGCCATCTAATAGAAGACCATTCATTTGTTCTGTCTTTCACTATGCCGCATTGGCATAAATAGATGAACAAAAATACATTATTTATTGTAAATATAATTTTAGCAATTAAGTACACAAGTATATACAGTAAATGAACAGGTCATTTAAATAGACACATTGCTCCATCTTGTGATCGGATTGGTGATCGTTTTTTTAAACTCGGTGATCGGCCCCAAAAATCCTGATTGTGTAAAGCCTAGTTAAGAGTGAACATGAAATGTAGCACCCGCTAGGCCTGTCATGATAACAATTTTTTAACATGATATAATTTCCCCAAAACTATCAGATAAACGATATTCTTTTGAATTTAGTTTTTTGAATGCCTCTAAAATCATGAAAAGGCCCACCCTTATTATTTTTTATTATTTATTTTCTTTATTTTTTGCTTTTAAATCAGTGTTGTTATTATTTTTGATATTATTATAATTTCCTTTCTTGTTTCTCTATTAAATTGTTGTTCTTTACTCTGTGATATGGATACCCCTGGGTCTGAAATAAAGAATAACAAGCTACAAGACTAGCCTGGTTTGTATGGAACCTTCTGTTCCGATTATAGTCGGTTTGGATCCCCAAACCGAATGAAAATGCTCCATATAAAAACCTCAATCGGAATAACAGGCCGAATCTAAACGGAATTTCATTTAGTTTCACAGGGGTGGAATATTCCTTTTGCCAAACCGATCAGAAGGAAAATTTTCCCATTTAGTCATTGAGAATAGAGCCGGGAAAAGCTCTGTCTGTGCATGCTTCGTCTCGACGTAAATGCGCGGTGATGTCATCGTTTACGCACGGCTTAAATATGGAGGCTGCAGAGGGAGCTAGTATGCGACAGGTATCTTGTGTTTTATTACTTATAGGTTGTATTTATCAAGCATTTTTTTAAATTAACGTATACAAACAATCCCAACTACTGTGCCGAATAGATGACGGACCTCCATTTTGATAAATGACGTGACGTTCACGAAGAAGTGCACGTCACATGGCTGTTCCGATTAAATGTTGTGCACATGTGTACACCCGATCGGAATAAATCACATCACATGTAAACAGTTGACCAGAGATTTTCAATCCAAATAATTTCAATCGGAATGACAAAAAAAGGCCTCCACGTAAACTCGACTAGTGTGTGGTTGGTCCGCTGAAGACGAGCCCTTCACCTGTCAATCAAATACACGTTGACGTTTGCTGGAGTCAAGTCATGGCTGAATAATGTGTGTCACTGAGGTTATGATTAATAAACACTTAACGTTCCCGTGTTTGTGTCAATTGTGGACTAACACACAAAACAACCCGGAGAAGCGCTGACGTTTTAAACAATTGCTGGCTTTTCACCAAACTTAGTAATATATATATATATATATATATATATATATATATATACATACACACACACACACACACACACACACACACACACACCACAACAATGACAAGGTATTGAGTCCGTCGATTTTATTTATCGAACAATAAGTTGATATCGTAATTATCGTGACAGGCCTATTTTGGATCTTAGTAATTCCAGCCCAGTGTGTCTTAATACTGTATATATTTTCATACTTGAGGCATCGTCATCATTGGGAGACTTCTTTTTGTCTTCCACATAGCCGTGACTCAGCAGCTTGGACATGCTGACAGGGGCCACTTTCTTATTGTGAGACCTGCGCAGACAACAAAGAAGGCGAAACGTCAGCCAACTCTTCATCATGTCATCTACACCCGTGTCGTTTTGAGATATACTCACGTTCTCTTGTAGTTGTTGCTCACAGGCAGCCCCTCCACCTGAGTGGCAGCATCATCAGGAGACATCTGCAGGATGGAGAGGTGAGCCAGCTAATCATGCAAGCACTTCACTGACATATTTCATGTTGGAAAAGGGTGGTGCACCACGAATGATGAAGTGACTGACTACAAATGAAATTAAATGGGAAACAGCCTTTGATGACACCATGATGATTGAGAAAACTCATATTACCCTCAAAAAAAAAAAAAAAAAACAGAAGGCAAGAGGGGTGGGGGGAGGGGGGGGGCAAATGAAAAATAACAAAGCATGGTTGACTTTTTTGACATTTTCACCTTATCTTTATCATGAGTAAATATATCAGTCTCCCTTTCCCAGGATGAACTGTTATCAGTGCCAAATGGTGCAAGCAGCTGCTTGCCGCCCTTCGCCTGGCTGTTGGGAGATGTTGCTTTGCTGCCGCTGTAAATACAAAACCACCATGACAAACGATGAGCCGCACATCGCATTCTGCGGCTCGGAAATGTCATGAATGAGCAGACCAGCATTGCCAGCCAACATGCGATTGGGGTCCTCATCTCGAGCTAACTGATGCTCCAGACTGTGACATAAGGATGCTTCATACAAGGTTATCTCTCATACAATTTGCATTTTAATATCTATTTATTGTAGCTATCAGTCTGATAAAAAAACAAATACAAAAAACAACATTTTTGTTTTTCCCCAGTTGAGATGGTGAGCCAAGGAGACTCCAGTGCCAAGATGCTTGTGTTCATTTACCCGTTTGAGTCGTCACCTGCAAACCAGTTGTTGGGATTGTAGGCTATCTTCGGTTTGTCATCCACATCAGCGTCATGGCTCAAAAGCCCTGCGGCACACAAATTATCATATTTCAAACAGCCTTTCGATCATCGTCACCAAATTATTATTACCTTTATGCCCCCCTTGCTTTGCAAGCTTAACATAGTCCGAATCGGATTCAAAGATGCCAACCCGCCGTCCACTGATCCTCTCAACAGGTGTGCTTTCGGCAGCAGTCTGGGACAGACCAGGGATCTGAGAGGTTGGTCCCGTCACACCACTGGCCGCCGCTCCTGGCTTTATTCCTGCAATGAATCGACCACTTCTATTTGTTCCAAACTGTACGATAAATGTTAGCGTTGAGCCAGAAAACGGATTTATTTGTATTATTACCACCAGGCTTGGTCCTTCGATGGTTGGGTACAACAGCACTCATAGTGAAATAAATCTGAAGACCAAAATGGGTATTTAATAATTAAAGGTATTTAGTACGAAAAAAACAAACAAACATGCTATTACTGTACTGTATAAGTCTTATAACAGGGATGTCAAAAAAAAAAAAAAAGAATCAGCCCATGTAACAGATTTACTGTGATACTCGCCTAATTAACAAGTAGTCATACTTGTAAAAATGCTCCAATATGACAACACCGATACTGAAATTGTAAAGGTTCATTTAAGTCCCTTGGTGTTACTTGGATAACTGGTAATTCTACAGTAGAGCTAATAGATAACACTCCTCATAAAAAAGACCCAGCCTCTCACTTTATTAATAGAGAGTCAAGAGTAAAGAAAAGTAAGCGATGGTGTGAGTGTGTGTTTATCATTTCAGTTGTCCTGCTAGTTTTATTTTAGAATTAAAATGCTTTGTGTTACAGGTTACAGCCGGGCCAATTATTGGAGCAGGCATTTTGGCGCATATCAGCAGCATTTTTTTTTTTAATCCACCGGCCGATAACCATTCAATCATCAATTTAAAATTGGGTAAACTTCAGGGAACTATCTATTTTCAGTTAACTTTATAAAGAGCTGCTGTTGACCCTGGGAACTTCCTGCACTTTTTGTTTTTGTTTGATTTATGCCTTTTCAAGAAACATTTGTGTCTTTAAATATTATTTGCTTAAAATAACTAAAATAATTGCTATAATGGCATTATCAAGTACCAGTTCTTGGTATTGGCATGTACTCAAATCTAAATACATGTACTCAAGTCTGAACAAAAAAGTAATACTGGTGCATCCCTAATATAAAAATAAGGATTTGAATAATGTACTTGTATTTCTTTGCGTGAAAACAAAGGGCCCACTTGACATCAAATTCGGTTGGATGTAGCCCCTTAACTACAATGACTTAATGGACACCCCTGCGTGTATAATCTTACGCAACGGTAAGCAAACAAGCGCCCCCTGTCGGCAGTTTACCAAACATCCTACCCAAGAGGGCGTATATCATGAATGTAATTGAATAACGAATAAATGAATAACGGAAGCTTGCGAAACAGTTAATTGGTGCAGGAAAAGCAAAAACACTTGGTTTTTTTTTAATAATGTATGTTTGCAAGCATGTAAAAGCGTGCAATAGTGTAGTAACGTGTAATGACATGATCGTGCAGGTGAGACTAATTTCGGCTCATTTAATTTTGAACAGATAAGATGAAAAATAAACCTGATACAATGTCTTCCAGAGACCTGTAATCGAACATGAGCAGTCACTAATGCTAACGACAGCAGTTTGGTAGCAGTAGCTGTTATAAATGATTACAGACAGTAGTATCTATAACAATGCCTTGCTAACGCGTTTAGCAGCCAAGCGAGTTGATACAGCAGCTAGCTCGACAGCGCTGAAACGACGCGAACGTCAGTAGCAGCGAAACATTAAATATATTGCACAACCCCTTGTTAAAATGTGCTGTGATGTAAATGCGCTGTTTGGAGAAATTTACCGTCTGCTGCTTGTTATTCTGCAAATAAAAGGGACGAACAAGTATCGGCAGAAGCCACTTCCTGTCACTACAGCGGCCCACTTCCGTTCCAAGTCAAAGATCGTCTATTCAGGCAGACGCTTTGTGGGTTTGATGATCCTATATTCAAATTGGTGGCCACACAAATACAGTACATTTGGAAATTAGTATCAACAATTACAGTACTGACATTTTTACAGCAAGTTTCCCTGCCATAGTGAAATTAGCACGTTATAGTGGTGGCCAACAGGGCCAAATGCGCTGCAAACGGCCATATGCTGCATAGCAAGACGAAAAACATAAAACAAGTGCAAAAGAAAAACGGTGCAAGATAAAAAAATAATAATAATAATAAATGCTGCAATCACAGAAAACAACAGCAGAACAAAAATGCTGCAATCACAGAAAGCAACAGTAAAAGAAAAATGCTGCAAAACAAAAATGCTGCAATCACAGAAAGCAACTGCAAAAGAACAATGCTGCAAGATAAAAGATAAAATCACAGAAAACAACAGTAAAAGAAAAATGCTGCAAACACAAAACACAAAAAATTCCCAAAACAACTGCGAGAGAGAAATGCTGCCACGTAATGGAAGTCAGCCTGGCGGCCACTAAGGGCACAACCTCCCGGACGACATAGTTCTGTGAGACAAGAGGCACCACAGGTATGCATAGGTAGATATGACACACGCATTTTCAGAATCAGAATCAGAATCAGAATCATCTTTATTTGCCAAGTATGTCCAAAACACACAAGGAATTTGTCTCCGGTAGTTGGAGCCGCTCTAGTACAATAGACAGTCAATTTACAGAACACTTTGGAGACATAAAGACATTGACAAAAAAACAATTATGCAAAAAGATGCAGAGTCCTCTAGCACTTAGAATAGTTCGAATGACTAATATTGCAATAGTCCGGTGCAATGACCATTGTGCAAAGGGCGCTGTAACTTCAAGGAGTGTATGCGGTTTAAAGTGACGAGTAGTGCGATCATCTGGGACAATGTTGGTTGTGCAAATGTTACAGATACTCCTCAATCAGTGTGCAAATGGAGCAGATGCTACTGTGGCATGAGTGGCCAGTATATGCAAATAGTGCAGCATGGCGAGACAACTACAGTGAGTGCACGAGTGATACATAATTGGCCCCACAGAAATGTGACAACGAACTCAAGTCAAAAAATTGCCAGCTTATTGTAATGGAATTATAGGTTAGGTGTTTAAGAAGTTGATCGCAAGAGGGAAGAAGCTGTTGGAATGTCTACTAGTTCTAGTTTGCGTTGATCGGTAGCGCCTACCTGAGGGAAGGAGCTGGAAGAGCTGGTGACCGGGGTCCAGACGGTCCGAGAGGATTTTGCACGCCCTTGTCTTAGTTCTGGCAGCGTGCAAGTCCTCAATGGTGGGTAGGGGGTTCAGCAGTTTTGATTGTCCGTTGCAGTAGGAGTTTGTCCTTTTTTGTAGCAGCACCAAACCAGACTGTGATGGAAGAACACAGGACTGATTCGATGACCGCTGTGTAGAACTGTCTCAGCAGCTCCGGTGGCAGGCCGTGCTTTCTCAGAAGCCGCAGGAAGTACATCCTCTGCTGGGCCTTTTTAAGGACGGAGTTAATGTTGGTCGCCCACTTCAGGTCCTGAGAGATTGTAATTCCCAGGAACTTGAAGGTCTCGACGGTTGACACAAGGCAGCTGGACAACGTGAGAGGCAGCTGTGGCGAAGGATACCTCCTGAAGTCCACGATCATCTCTACAGTCTTGAGCGTGTTCAGCTCCAGGTTGTGTCAGCCGCACCACAGCTCCAGCCGCTCCGCTTCCTGTCGATATGCAGACTCGTCACCGTCCTTGATGAGGCCGATGACAGTGGTGTCATCTGCAAACTTCAGGAGCTTGACAGTCGGGTTCACTGAGGTGCAGTCGTGTAGAGAGAGAAGAGCAGCGGAGCGAGGACACAACCTTGGGGCGCCCCAGTGCTGATGCTGCGTGTGGATGAGGTGGCCTCCCCCAGCCCGACCTGCTGTGTCCTGCCCGTCAGAAAGCTGTAAATCCACTGGCAGATGGCAGGTGAGACGCTGAGCTGGAGAAGCTTGGTTGAAAGGAGTTCAGGGATGATGGTGTTGAACGCTGAGCTGAAGTCCACGAACAGGATCTTCGCGTAGGTCCCTGCACTTTTGAGCTCCATGTCGATGGTGACGATAAACTGGGGAGGTCAAAGTGGTCAGCGCATGTATGGATGGAAAACCAAAAGACCAAGGATGCTGCCACATTGTGCTGCATGCAGTTGAACACCGTACAATTATATAATGAATAGAACACCGTAGTTTATATCTGGTTTATAATTTCAGAGAACATAATAAACATCCTGATTATAATCTAAAAAGGAACTTGCAACAAAACACGTCTTTTTATATTGACCTCTGTCGATGCATGCAGGTCAAGTCATCAGGCCTTAATGTGAAAGAAAGCAATAGCACACAGTAATAAATGCAAATATAAGGGTCGAAGACTTTTGGCTTATGTTTGTTTCACAACCGCTCCATCAGACGTCTTTGCCACAGTCCGAGCAGAAGACGTCATCATTGCAAGTCAGGAAATCTCGGCCCACCAGGGACACGCACATGCTGCAGTTGAAGCAGTCGTTGTGCCATTGGCGCTCCCGGAACGAGATGTACTTGCTGCCTTTAAGACCTGCGTGGAACAAAAGCAAATTTGTGGAGCGGTATGAGCTTGTTGTAATTGAATATTTTTGAATCAAACGGAAGCATGTGTCACAGGCAGGAGGCAGTGATCTAATTGGTTAATTGAAATCACTGTTACAGCAATAATTTCAAAAAAATAAATAAAATCATAGCTACTATTGCAGAACATTAATTATATTATTTGTTGCGCACAGAAGACCTTCACCGCTGATATGGTTGGTACAATAAACATATTTCTTTGCAAACAGGTTGCAGAAACAGTCGAAGCAGTAGGCAAGATCATCTCGAGAAGTGAATCGTTGGCCTGCCTAGTTGCTGCTTGCATCCAGTGCAAACAAAAGCATTCTTTATGCCAGGGCTTGTCGTGGATGTTGACCCCTCCAATGTTGATTGGCTGAAAGATTACCACACTACAAAGTGGACAAGTTCATTCAGTTGTTGAAACATTCAACTTTTTTAAAGACACTACCACATATTGGGGGTCAGCTGAGCGGAAACGCTGACTATTTGTTTTAATTTTTTTTAATGAACTTTACTGAACATATACAAACAATTCAACACAAGACTGGTTCCTATAAAATAAAATAATAATAGTTAAAAAACAAAACAGAAGGCAGCAGCAGATTTTGTCCTTCGATACTTCGAAACTCACTTGTGACTGAAAATTTGGCTCAAAACACAAACCAAAAAAATTAAATAAAATTGACCAAGCATAGGCTCATAACTTTAAAAAAAAATCGTAAATTGGGGCACTGTTAAGTTGAGGTACCGCTGTAATTGGCATATAAATCGTAATACGTCCTAACTTCTTACAGTGGATGCATTGCAGAGCAAAGTGCTTCTCATAGCAGCACAGACAGTAGTTGTTGGCAACCTTCTGGATGAAGCTCCTGGTGCCGATGAGCTGCTGGCAACTTTTGCAAGTGAAGCAACACTCATGCCAACTGCTGCCCTTATGCTCCATCTTCTTAGAGCCTTCGAGGAAATGGTTTGTAACACGCAATGAATATATAATACCAATCAGTAGAGCACATTAAAGGAAGCAAATACCCCATTTAAAGGACCATAGATGCTTTTCCCATAGATTTCAGCCCAAGCATCTGGTAGAGCATGTTTTAAAGGAACAATTGAACATTTATAACACATTTTGTTACTGTAGAACTTAAATAAAGGTGTGTTATTGCACCCTACACAAGAGAGATGAAGATAAAATAGTCACTTTTTAATACTTCATATTTTCTGCAATATTTTAATCAATTGGGGGAAAAAACAATGAAAAAAATATAGTGATGTCCCCAAACATTTGAGCTGTGTAGTACTTGGAAAAAAAGAAAATGTTCTTCCTGTTTTTGCCATTATAAAGCTGTATTTCTGTTCACCATCCGGTGACATCTCAATCGTTTGGTATTGATTTTTGTTATAACTGCCCCCCAAAAAATTCTAAATTGCAAGCTTATTGATATTTGTTGCTTTAAAAAAGAAAAAGAAAAAAAGTAAAGAGGCACATTTACATGGCATTATATTCTTCAGGCATGCATTGCACTTTGCTGATAACTCGTTGCTGTAGCAATCTGAGCACATCAGCACGTCATCCCTGGTGGCAAAAGGCTGCTCCATCAGAGACTGGTTGCATCTTTTGCAGAGGAAGCATTCACTATGCCAGTGTTGGCCTTTGAATGACACATCCTGATCGAGGGGGACAGGTAAGCAGTTGGTGCTGAAGTCATGTACACGGTGGGAAACTTACCTTACTTGTACAGCAAATGAGCTGGACGCATGCGATGCAGTTGTTACAGCACAGTGTCTCGTAGCATTTTATGCAGTGTGGGATTTCTGCCTTCAGGATAAATTTTTGCCCATAAAGGGACACTTGACACTCGCTACATTTGCGAGGCTCAGCCATCTTCATGGAAATGTTAATTAAAATTTCAGCAAAGCAGTGAAGTTATAACTACGACTTCTTTCATTTCAATTGTCATTATTGACATGAACAGGAAATGTGACAATTAGAAGCAAGGTAACAAAATTATGTGTAAAAAAAGAAGTCACTTCTTAATTGTTTGGCCCCATGATGGTAAATGTATACAATCATAGATAACTGTCTGCTTCATATTGCTGACATGACCTATTGAGGAGTATATGTTTGGGATTGGGGCCGATGTCCTGTTTGATCAAATCAGAGGATGACAAAGTCAGACGGTATCAACATCCTAGGCTGTGAGAAGACACATGGTCAGTAAGAGCACAGTCCATGTTTAGTGAAGATAATAGTTGCGACTTAGAAATATATGAACGAGAAGCTCAGAGAAGTATTCTTTGAATAACCACTGTGCATGCTGTTTTTTACTGTATAGTTGTTGTTCCTTCTTGAAAGAATATAAAATCATCTTAAAGCTTACCCAGGTTTCAGAGATAATATTGAGGTCATTTGAATTCTAACATCCCACCTGCAAACTGCACCTCATCAAAAAGGATGTGCTCATCCCTTTCTCCAGTGTGAAGCAAAGCAGAGAAAAGCCAAGAAGAGGCCATACCTGTTGGCAGCTGCAGCTGGAGTAGAGGCTTCTTGCAGACCGAGAGCAAACAGATCCTTTGCTTTAGAAGAGTGGAGGGGGCAGGCCAGTGGTTGATAAACATATTTCAACTCTTTTTTTCATTAAAGAAGCACAAGAGTTGGGGCAAATAGTCAGAATAATTGCATCACATTTTCTGGACAATTGGGCTTTAATTATATCATGATAGCAACAATGCTGTTTGATAAGTGGCAAATGAAAAAAATATTTGTCATGAGGATTAAATTCTCGTGCCAAGCACTTTTTTGACAGCAGCTCTTCTGTTCCCTCTTTTGAAACCTAGGTGCCAAACTAGATATTACTTTTTTACAGTTTTTTTTTTAAATTAGTTGATTGTCTGATGTGCAAGTGCAGTTATCGCATGTGTATGTGACAAAGGCTACAATGTGTTGCTAACTGCACTGTATTTACTGTTCCCATGACAGAGAGAAAAGCTTTCAGGTGTTTTTGTTATATCTTTTTTCTTTTCTTTTTTTTTATGTGCGCAAACTTTAATCATGTCAACCTGGCTAATGTCTGAACTTTAGCTGGATACATTTAGAGTTCTTTTGTAAAAAGACAACAGTAAAAAAGAAAAGGCACGCTTATTAAAAATAAAAAACATTTTTAAAAAAGTAAATAAGCCCTGTTATTGTTAAGTCATACAAATTGACTTTCTTGTTCAGTTATTTGTTCATCCAATTCCTTGCTTAAACTGTACGTTTAAATCTTCTCTTCGGAGCCGCATGAAACTTCTGTTTCATATACAGTATAAGATCACCTTGTGTCGCACCGTAAAATAAAAATAAAAATAAAAAGTCATGTATTTGCAAGGAAACAATTGAACCATGTTTATAGTCCCAAGCAGGTTTCTATCAATCCCATGTGTGTGTTTATCTCCTGCCATAGCCAATATAGCTGTTCTCCACGCACAGCACTACGTAGGAGCTGGAGCAGCTGCTGGAGGTCTGCTGGAGCAGACTGCCGCTGTGCAGCGGGGACGCCTTGCCGCTTAGTATGTGGTTGCTCATGCGCCATGACTCGCAGAAACCGTCAACCTGCCGCTGACCGTTGGTGGCAGAGCCGTGCCACATCATCTTCTCAGGCCTACACACACACACACACACACGCGCGCACACACACACACACACACACACACGCACACACAAAATACAACATCACAGTTACATAATTGATTTCATTCATTAAGAAATTTGTTGATCAAGTGGAATTTAACCGATTAAACATGTCAGCATTTGGTGAAATTCTGGCCAAATAGTCCCTAAACAGGTCGCAGAAGAAACTAAAGTCCTGTAATGTAACAGAGTACAAATACTTCATTACTCCACTTAATTAGAATTTTCACACATTTGTATTTTACGTCATTGTTTATATTTCTGGCAAGTTTCACTTTTACTCCACTACATTTTCAAAATAAAATGTATATCACTACATTACCTAAATGAAATGTATACTTTTACTCCACTATATTTGCCCATCTTTGTTACTGCAAAAAATTAATTACAAGAAATTGTGTCACGCATTTTACCCATGCAGAGATCTGACAACTTTTGACTCGGGTGCATCTCCAGCAACAGATGGCAACCCAAACGACTATATGGTGAACTCCGAGAGAGTGATAACACAACAAGGATTACGGTACACACCCGTGTGCGTATTTCATGGAATGCCTTTTCTACACTGGATGCAGTGCCTCTTATATCTACCTAAAGTGACGGAAATATTGGCATTCAAAAACTCCCCATCCAACCTGAAGAAGCACATTGAGGTTAGGTAAATAAATATACTGTATATTAATCCAGACAAAATGTCAATGTTCTTTTAGTTATCGTGAGGTTGTTTCGGCATACGGTGAATGTGGTGACCAGGCTAAGATGGCTTAGCTAACTTCACTCATTATCCAACACGCAGAACTTTAATTGGTGTACACCAATGAACTAAACTAAAGAAATAAAAAAATATATATTTATCAAAATTCAAAATGATCAGCTTTTTAAAATACTTGTAATTTTACTCTCAATAGTAAAGTACATTTAATGTTAGAAAAATACTCTTGATACGTAAGCACAGCGAATGCAAGATACTAAACTTTCACTCAAGTAATATTCTACAAAGTTATTTTCTGTTAAGGTACTAGCAAATATTGTATCTACTGTACTTACACCCCCACTAACAGCTAAATATCCCCTGAGCAAATGTCGATGTTTGACCTTGATCAGGCGTTTTTTTTTTGTAGCCACCAACAAGCTTTAAGCGTAATTCTAGCTGGATACTTGACAACTCTTCTTGGCAGAATTAGCCCATTAAAATTTGCTGGTTTCCTGTCACGGACCTGGCCTTTAAGCATAGTCTGCAAATGTTCAATAGTGCTGAGTTTGGACCTTTGTGAAGGTCACTTCAGAAGTTTATTAATCTGCTTTATCCAATTTTGATATTTGTTTTGGATCATTGACCTGTTCGAACACCCAGTTTTGTCCAAGGTTCAGTTGTCTAGCTGTTGATTTGAGTTGAATTTGAAGAATTTAGAGGTATTCCACTTTCTTCATACTCCATCCACTTGGTGCAGTGAATCAGTGCCAGAGCATGATGCTACCAACACCGTGCTTGACAGCTAGTACAGTGTTCTTTGGTTTAAAAGCCTTACATAGACTCAATCCTCCAAACATACAATATGTTTTGACATTGTGGCCAGGCAGCTTAATCTTTGTCTCATCTGACCATGATACATTTGTCCAGAAGGCATTTGGCTCGGTCATGAGAGCAGCGGCAAAAACTGAGGTAAGCAGGAGCTTCTTTCTTGGTCAGCGCCCTCTCAGTCTATGTCAATGTAAAACTTGGTTCAATGAACTTTCCAATTCATAGCAGGCTGGGAGGAGCCTTAGTGGTTAATGAGTTGTTCCTGAACATCTTAACCAGTTTCCTTACATCTGAGGGTGATAGTGTGTCTGCTTCCAGACCATGGCAAAGTGGTGAAACATCCATATAACTTTATATAAAATTGTTTGAACTGATGAACTTGGATTCTGTAGCCATTGAGAAATGCCTCCGATAGACTTTCCCAACTCATGTAAATAAACTATTCTCCTTCTGAGAACATCACAGAGTTACTTGAACTTTCCAATTGTTGTTACTTTAAGTGAAGCCAATGAGTGCTGTCAAAGAAATAATTTTTATGTTGGCAAAAAGAAACTACCAGCTCCAATCACTCTTGATCACTAATGTGACATTGCAAGCGGCTTGGCCTTGTCAAGTTAAAAGACTTCAGAACCTTCAGCACCTTTTATCAAAAGAGTTAGGTGAAAATATGCATCTACATATTTAACTGTATACATAATTTTGACACTGGGTGGATGAGAGAAAATACAAAAACAAATTCTTTTTGAAAATCACTGATGTACATTTTATAAGCATTCCAACCTGGAAAAAGAACGTTTTAAGTATGTAATGAAATTACACCAAATTATTATGACATTTAACTTCCCGGTAACCCTGAACCGGTTAATCGATAGCTGATTAATTGTCAGTATTTCTTATTTATAATCAAGGAAATTTGTTGTCAAGTGTTAAATTGCATGATTTTGCTGACTGGACATACCATGTGCTGTCGCGGAGAACATCTTTACCATCAAAAGAGTAGATAGGGACATTCTCCTTCATTGTGCCATCGTTAAAAATGGCCTCCCAGTTGTCAAACAAAACCTCATCCTGATGAGACAAAACAATCAATTTGGGGAGGAAAATGTTTAACGTTTAAAAAGCACAGGCACGATTAATACACACTGAAATATACAAAGCAAGTCATAAGTTGTCATTGAATATCTATGTATATCTATTTATATCTCTCTCTCACTTATATATACATATATATATATATATATATATATATATATATATATATATATATATATATATATATATATATATATATATATAACTTTTGTTTTTTATCTACCTTCAAGTTGACTATAGGCATATGTTCTCTGTCGGCTTTGCGGACAATGCTGTGGAGATCTTGGAGTTTTGAGGACAAGAAGGCTCGGAATGTTCCCTTCATTCCGATGCTTTGAGCCTGAGTGAAGCACAAAAAGTCAGCACCTCGGATGCCCCACATGGATCCAGTCTGGGGCTGGTTCAAGGCGATAAGGTGGAGCTGGAGAAACCCCAAAACATGCTGTTACTGTATGTCCAAAACAATAAGAACAGCTGCAAGTGGCAGCTGACAAGCCGCAGCTTCTCTTACCCCTGGCCCTGATGTGTGATGGTGGGGCGGAGTCTGGGCCACAGGTGGGGGAGGCCTTCGCTGAGGAGTTACAGCGTAGTAAGGTGGGTGTTCATGGGCTGGATGGACTGGGTATCGATCATCTGGGTTATTCACCCGGTCTGTGTAACTGGGGTATCTGGGGTCTGTTGGGGCAGGGTATCGGGGATCTGGCTGAGATGTATGTCGAGTGTCAGGGTGGTATAATCTGGGATCAGGAAGGTTTTGGTTTCTGCCATCAGGGTTTGTTTGGTATGGAGGGTACAGCTGGCTGGACTGACGTGGGTCAGGCTGAGAAAAACTGTCCGGATTCACTTGGTCCGGCCTCTCTGCATGACTGTGAGAGTCATTGGAGATGTGGTATGGGGAGTACGGAACGACCGGTGGGGGCTCCGCTGCTACAACCTCATTAGCCTGTGAATAGTGTTCATCATATATTCACACGCGACCATATTTGGGAGATAGGAACTTTAGAAAAACATGCAGCACACTCACATCCTCACGTGGCAATGGAATATAGCCACCAAGCTGAAAAAGGTTAAAGGGAACAAGTTAATTAAAAAGTTGTTTCTCTGGTTCTTTTTCAAAGCGAAGTGCTAGTTCTTACCTGGACTTGACGAACCCCGTCTCTGACTCGTAGATAAAGATCTGTCCGGTCTATGACGTAGACCAGCGAGCCCTCAGGTTGTCTTCTAGCAGTGGCTGTCATGATATCATAGGACTGCAACACTGTCACCTGAACGGAAGTTAAGCCAGTGAGGCTCCGTTTTCTCAGTCTCCATTTGAGTGTGATCACTATGATAGAGTTTGAAAGGAACTAAATTAATGCATGAAAAGATGTTACTTCTTCAGAAGGCTCACACTGATAGCCACATCAAGCAAAGAAATTAACTAAGGAGCCAGCTGAGTTCGGACAAAAGGCAAACTACACCCTGGACTTGTCATCAGTCAATCACAAGGCACATAGAGAGGGAATACCATTCGCAGACACATTCACAGTGTCACTGAGCTGCAACTGAATCCACGCTGTCTGCACTGAAGTCAGGCCTATGCACCACTACACCATCAGTGACCAGTATAGAAGGGGGTCCTAGGAATTTGTAGACTCTGGGATTGCAACCAGACTCCTGGCTTTGTTTAATTCTTTTTTGGAATTTCTCACCCCGGAAGAGTGTCCTGGTATTCCAGGTGTTCCAGGTGGCCCGGGTGGTCCAGGAATACTGATAGCTGTTATTCAAGAAGCAAAGGGCAGAATTACCTCTACACTGATCTAATGAAATTGACAAATACAGTATTTTATGTTATTCAACTTACTGTGTGTGCCCCTATGAGGTCCAGGGAAGGAAGGGACACCAGGGGGTCCAGGTGGCCCTGGTGGTCCAGGTCGGCCATCATAGCCTCTTCCTGGTGGACCAGTTGGCCCTTGGGGACCCGGTGGGCCAGCAATGGAGTCCCCTTTGGGGCCCTGGTGGGACATTATATTTTAATGTAAAGTGGTAAATTTGATGTTAAGTCTACAAAGCCTTGTAATAAGGTTTTTTGTGCCATAGAAATAATCAATATGAATAATTTCAGAACTGCTATCCAAAATAATCCGACAATTTGTACAGTAGAATTCAATTGGGATAAAGACAAAGCCCCAGATTGGGTTCCTTAAGTGTGCACACTGTAACTAATAATTTGTTAAAGAACCCTTTGATTCGTTTGTAGCACATCAGAAAATCCAACGAGACCATCCATCCATCCATCCATTTCCTGAGCCGCTTCTCCTCACTAGGGTCGCGGGCGTGCTGGAGCCTATCCCAGCTGTCATCGGGCAGGAGGCGGGGTACACCCTTAACTGGTTGCCAGCCAATCGCAGGGCACATAGAAACAAACAACCATTCGCACTCACAGTCATGCCTACGGGCAATTTAGAGTCTCTAATTAATGCATGTTTTTGGGATGTGGGAGGAAACCGGAGTGCCCGGAGAAAACCCACGCAGGCACGGGGAGAACATGCAAACTCCACACAGGCAGGGCCGGGGATTGAACCCGGGTCCTCAGAACTGTGAGGTTGACGCTCTAACCAGTCGGCCACCGTGCCGCCCAACTAGATCATCTATACTTTATTTGAGGTTAATCACAATTACCTGACCGCCATGTATTGGCTAGTACTTAATAGCTTGAATGTGATGTTTTTATGTTAAAAAATTAAAAAATATTTCATCTTATCGCTCCACTGCGGATATTTTAATGTTGACAGCGTTGTTCCTAATTCAGACGTAATTAACATCACAGTAACATGATCTCACTTGAGGTCCGGGGACTCCCGGCACTCCTACCGCTCTCCCTCCATATCGTGGGTCGTAATATCCCCCACCTGGTTCTCCTTTCTCTCCTTTCGAGCCAGGATCTCCCGTTTCACCCTTCAACTCATTCTGGACACGGAATCATTGTGGAACTCCCATTGTTGATGTGGACCGTCAAAGCATTTTTGTGTTGACACAGTCAACAGAGGAGGCTTACCTTAAATGCGTAAATGTCACGGTCTGACCCACCATCTGAATCCCAAGCAAGATGTTTAGTTTATACTTGGTCCAAACACACAAAGAAAATGTTTGAAGTCCAGTGGAAGCTGCTTTACCTGGTAGGCCGGGTAAACCTGGTGCTCCAGAGTCACCTTTCTCTCCTTTAGTAGCTACGACAGAATGATGAACGATGACGATATATCGAAAGAAACCATTGTTTCAGGCAACGAGCTAATATGTCGCACACTCACCTTGATAATACCTGGAGTAGTCATCATACCCCTAGAATGACAAAAGAATAGCATTGAGAGGGATTTTAATGTTTACATTTCTCACATCGTTCTATTTAAATCAAAATAAGTCTACTGTAGATGAGGAATATTGAAGAATGTTCCAACTTCAACAATGTTTTACATCTTGACTCACTCTGGATGGTGGTCCAGGGGGTCCAGGTGGGCCCGGTGGACCTGGGGGACCCTACATCAAAACATGGTGTGGTTACTGAAGTCGACAAAGTTCCACTTCTCCCGAATTACCTTTTGAACATATACTCACATAGTATGTGGCTCCAGACCCACCGCCTGGCTCTCCTTTTTGTCCTTGGATGCCGTTCAGTCCCGGTCGACCCTACAAAATAAAATAAATTCCACAGTGACAGACCGTATGTACAGTATCTCACAAAGGTAAATACACCCCTCACATTTTTGTAAATATTTTCTTGTATCTTTTTAAGGGACAGGTGCCATAGTGAACTTCCAGTGATCAGTCTGACAGAGTGTAAGAGCACCACATTTAATACACCAGCTCCCCATTCCTACCTGAGACCTTGTAATCCTAATGAGTTACATGACACCTGGGAGGGAAAAATGTCTATTTTGGCCCCCGTTTGGAGCTTTGTATTAGTGTTATTTTGATGGGAATGGGAATTTACACTCTAATACAAGACTAACTACATATTCTAGCAAAGTGTAACTTCTTCAGTGTGGTTCCGTGAAAAGATCCAAATAAAATATTTTACAAAAATGTGAATCGTGTCTCTTTTGTGAGATACTGTATGTTGGTGATCATTTAAAAAAAGCAATTAAAAGCAGAATAACTACTCACTGGTCTACCTGGAAGTCCAAATTCTCCTTTTTGACCTAGAGGACCATAAGAGCCCTGCCGAAAAAAAGATTATACAGGTTTGTGCCACTCATGAGAATTCAAAGCCATTACTGTAGGTAACAATGTGTATAGTAAGTATGTCTATATACATACTGGAGGTCCAACTGGGCCTGGGGGTCCTATATCTCCCTGTGAACAGACACACAATGATATTTACATCATGTAGCCCTCTATGAATGTGTTAGTATTGAATGTAAAAGAAGAACACATGATGTCATAGTTACTGGTTTCCCTGTCAGGCCCCCCAGGTACAAAGGCCGCCCATCTGGACCCATGATGACACCGGGTTCTCCTTTTTCACCCTGAACACATCACATGTTTATTTATATACAGTATACACAACTCACAAAATGTTGAGGATATTGTTTTTATAAGTGAAATTTCATGATGAACCTAAAAAGCACGATCCATTTTACAGGGGAACTTCATTTGACTTTCACTAAAGTTTTAAATGGACAGTTTTTCTGAACTTTTTGCCCAATATGCAGTTCTCTAACAAGGAGCGGAACGGCAAAATTCCCAACAGGTGTTTGGTCCATGGATGGACCAATACATTTCTTGGTTCAATTAGAATTGGAATTTAAACACTCCTCTTCATCATGCTATTCACATTTTGACATGATAAGACCAAGACAACACCTAACAATTGATCAACAGTAAAAGGCCTCATACAGAAAGTGGCCACTGAGCTTAGCATATCACAAAATGTCATCAACGATTTTCAAAACCGCAACGAGAGTCACCGAAAGGCAAAGTGAACGTCCATTTTTATTGATTTGTTAATTTTGCCGTTCTTGTCCTTGTTAAAGAGCAGCAAGTTCTGGAAAAAATGTACTGAAACAAACAGTTGGATGTGCATTCAAAGGTTTAGAGAAGATCAAATTCAGTTCCCCTGTAAAGGTAAATAGAGCATTTAAGTCCATCCCAAAATTGTACCCAAAAGCTGAATAGCCCTAATTTATGAATTGATGGATTTTCTTACCTTAGGGGCAAATCCTGGCAGAGCTGTGTCCCCCTTTTCCCCTTTCGGTCCGATGGGCCCCTAAAATAAATCACAACACATGTCATATGGACTCACCTCTGTTTTCGTACATCTGATATAGTCTGGTGTGATTGCAGGTTAACTCACAGGGAATCCAGCTTGGCCTGGAATTCCTGCTCCCGTCTGACAGAGACAGAAAGAAAAAGGTGTGAATGCCTGTTGACCTTGCAACGTTGTTTCTTGGACAATGGCTGCATCCACTCACCTGCAACCCTTCACTCCAATAAAGGTTGTCAGACTACAGCAAGACATGTTTGGGTTAGTGAGTATGAAGGTGAAAACACAATGAAGCAAAGGTGTGGTGGTTAGTAACGGGGTTAAGCGATACAAGAGGGTTAATGATGTGTTGTCATACGATTACACTTTGAACTGACTCACATCCCCATTCCGATAAATGATTCGTCCTGGAGGTCCCGGAGGCCCTGGAGGACCAGCTGGCCCACCGTCGCGCCCTGGCAGACCCTGTGATGTGAACCAACATATGCCACTTTTACATCTCTATGTGATTGTTGAAAAGTACAGTATATCATTGACTTACTTGTTCCCCCTTGTCTCCTCTATCTCCCTTCTGCCCCTGAATTAAAAAAAAAAAAAAAAACAGCCAGATATTTGTTGATTTCACTCAGTTTTTTGTTTTGGTGGATTTTTACTCATGTAGACTAAAGCATCTGAACAAAAATATGGAATTCATCTGACAACTTACTAGGTGTCCTGGAAATCCATCCAGACCTGGAATTCCAGGTGGACCTCTTGTTCCCTCTGCTCCTTTGTTGCCATTGGTTCCTGGTAAACCTGGTCTGCCCTGAAAATCCATCAGACGACTGAAGTTGGAATTGTAGAACTCATTAAGAAAATTCCTAAAACAACTTTATTATTGACTCAAGAGAGAAAAAGAGATGACAAAACGACTTACCGGTAGACCTAAATTACCTGGAGGACCCTGGAAAACATGTTACAATGAACATTTATTGATGGTGTTTTTGAGGGAGGCGACTGAAGGCTTAGGCATGATTCAGTACCTGTGGTCCTGGTGGGCCACTGAGTCTCCGTGATCCACCATTTCCCTCAAAGTCTTCCTGGTCAGCCTGTACATGTGCATGAATTGCCTTGTTGAGTGCACTCTTAAATTTATTAGTCACTTTTTACTTGTGTTTCTCAAATAAGACTGCATGAAGTTACCTCATGTTGGCGTATCTAAGTAACAAAATGAGAATGTTGACTCTATACTCACAGAGCCAAAGGGGTATGGCGGCCCAGGTGGCCCTGGTTGCCCTGGGGGTCCAACTGGGCCCATGGGACCTGGAAGCCCTGCTAGCCCAGTCTGTCCTGGTGTTCCCGGCAGTCCTGGGTTACCACGAGAACCCTTGGGTAAACAACAAGTGTTACTCACATCCTGTTAGACATGTTCACTCACAAAAATTTAAGGCTTTCCGGCTTTGGGGTGAGATTTCAGGATGAACCTAAAATGCACTATAACTTTTACTGGTAAACTTTATTTGACCTTCTCTAAACTTTTGATGACCAGCCGTTCATTGTTTCAGTACTTTTGGCAAAAATTGCTGAATGGCAAAATTCACAAGAGGTGTTTGATCCATGACTCAACCACTACATTTCCAAGGATGTCCATCTTCATGCCCTTCTGTGACTCTTCCAGTCTCTCTGTATCTATGATGCAACCCACTGATAACACTCTGTGACACTCTCAGCTCAGTGGTCACTTCAGGTGTCGTCTTGGTCTCATGATGTCAAAATGTGAACCGCATAATGAAGAGCACTGTTTCAATATCAATTGGAATTGAACCGGGCAATTTATTTGTCATTTCCTGGATCAAACCCCTGCTGTGACCAACAGGAACAGAAAGTGGTGCAAAAACTACTAAAAAAATTAACAGTTGGACTTTGGAGAAGATCAAATTCGTTTAAAATGTAAAGGTTAAAGTGCATTTTAGGTTCATCACCTGAAAGCCCAATATGCCTAACGTTTTGAGTGCAGTATAGATCGATAAATATGGATTTATTCGTCCCATGATGGAATTACCAACATGGGAAAAAGAGAGTAAACCACAACAACCAGAGAGACACTAGTATTAGCAAAGGATAAACTTTCCAAAAAGGAATTCCTTTATTGATTTTTTTCAAAGGGCTGCAGGTTTACATAACCCACCTTCTCGCCAGCTCTTCCCTGAGAGTTGAGCTCACCATTGTCGCCCTTTGGAGATAAAATGGAATAGGTTTATATTATGATACAGAAAATGACCACATGCTTGCTATTCTTATAGAACCTTTTCTCCTCTGAGCCCAGGTTGACCTGGTAGACCACGATCCCCAGGAGAACCCTGAAACAGTATACGGAATCAAACAGCTGGAAAAAGTACAGCTCAACATCACTACCCTGCCATGTTAACCTAAACTGATTCTGAATGATAGTTTTCAAACCAAAGCACAGGTAGATACACACAGGTGGACCTGGGACCCCATCCCTTCCAGGTGGTCCAAAGGCAACTAGATCATTGGATCCAAGTGCAACTGATGTACCAGGGACCCCAGGAAGGCCCGGAGGGCCTGGGGGCCCTGGAGGACCAACAAGACCCTGAATAACAAACCACAATGATGATCAATTCCAAAATCCTTCCATATCCTATGATTTAGGGTGCAGTCCCACTAGTCCAGTTTTATTGTACTGTGCTTCGGGAAGGTTACCGTCCCCTCGTAATCTCCCACCTCCTCCCCTTTGTGCATGAGCAATCGTGACATGCCCAGGCCCACTTCTTCCAACGGATACTAGTCAAAAGAACCAGATTTTAGGTGTCAACTGTGGCCAAGCATAGTACAAATTGGCTAGTGTGAGTGCACCCCGAGTTTGACAATGTTTCTGCATACCCGGATCTTCTCCCATTCTGGGACTCCTGAGCCCTCCATGTCAACAAATGTCTGTGGTAGAAAACAATTAAATACAGCAAAACTGTGTAATAGTGCAGTGACTCCCAAATAACCACTGTGCCATGAAACATTTGTGTGCTCTGAGAGCTGTTTTGGTGTGGCGCGAGAAATTATTGTATCTTTGTTCAACTCTCGATGCCAGTGACATATTGTGACAGGCAGAAGAATGAAATCCTCTTCTACTAGATGGCAGAAGGTACATAATTAACCTGAGTATCCACTTTTGTGAGATTTTTGTTTGGTGATTTACAGTGAGAATTGTTACAATAAAGGTTGGGAAACACTGATATAGTGAGTAAGAGGATGTGACATACTGGTCGATTTCCAGTTCCTGGTCCAGGAGGTCCTGGAAGCCCTGGGGGACCTCTGGGTCCAGGTTGACCTTCGCCCCGCTCACCCTGAAGTTCAGAGATCAAAAAATCAATGTTGTTTGATACAATTTCAAAGAAAAGTTCTATCATAATTCAAACATAATTGAACCTCTTCTCCTTTGGGACCAGGACTTCCAGGAGTTCCTGGGAATCCTTGCGGCCCCGCGGGACCCTTAAAAGAGACGCATGAAACACAATTTACTCTGTCAAAGTTTTTGTGCATACAGTGTGTCTATTAAAACATAGTGTACACACTTACAGTTTTCCCATCCTCTCCTGGATCCCCCTAGAACAGCATTCACAATCAATGAGTTGCATTTATAAAGAAATAAAAGCTGAAATTCATCATATTTCTGAAATTCTCTTACAGGCAATCCATCAGCTCCTGGTGGACCAGGCAATCCATCTCGGCCCGGAGTTCCAAGGGGTCCAGCCACCTGCTGCTTTAAAGAGCCATCCCCAATCCGGACTACCTCGGCTGCAGCTCCAGGAGGCCCGGGGGGACCCGGGAGGCCCTGTGCGCCACGCTCTCCCTTACTTCCAAACGCTGTACTACCCTGGTGATCATGAGTTCATAGAAGCATGTTTATGTCACTTTTCTTATGCTTCCATTTTAAAAAAAAATGTTGAATATAGGGAACATCGGACAAATTTCACAGACCTTATCTCCCTTTTCTCCCTAAAAAGACACATTGTTTGATGTAGTTATATCAGTGGAAATGTCTATCAGATAACGAACATGCATACGGTGATATTCCACCTTTTGGCCAACACCTCCAGCTTGTGAGGAAAAGCCTGAACCAGGGTCTCCCTTTGGCCCCGCATGGCCTCTGTCCCCCAGGGTGCCCTTCTCTCCTCTGTCACCTTTCTCTCCTTTAGCACCACTTAAACCTGAAAGACGAGTGACAATGTGTAATATTATGCGTACATATTGTGCAAATCAACAGTTGCATAGTGCATACACTGTACATATTAGGTGTATTGTAATTTATCATTGTATCATATATCATTGTCCATATTATTATACTTCCAACTTTTCACACACATTTACTGTAATACAAATATTACCATGGCATAATTGGACAACGTTAATTACTTACCACATACCAACATGCAACATCTTAATCTGCTGTTTTTTTTCTCTGTTGTTTTTGTCTGTCTGTCTATCTATCTATATATCTATCTATCTATTCACATCTTCCCACTGAATCCTCAATAGTGTTATATTATCAATAATTAACCCCCTTTCAATAAGGTAACAATACCGTGAAAAACAATTGTCATATAATTGAGCAATTCCTCCAAAGAACTCACTTATTAAACAATGGAAGCAGTGCAAGCATCTCAACAGAGGGAGCCATTTCACCATTCATCTCTTCTGCAATAACAACCAAGCTCAAGTTACCTGTTTCTTTAAGTCTGCCTCCTTTTGAGGCTATCAATGGGGGCTCGGGCACTGGCCTGAAAGATGCAGGTGTGGTCTGGGGGTGGAATATAATGCATTCAAAACGGATCAATTCTTCTACTTGACTACTTACGGCACATCAAATAACAATAGGTAGAGCAAACAACAATATTGTTCACCAAATGGCTGACCTTTACTTTGCCTCCCGTCTGCCTCCTGACGCCTTCACCGCTGCCAAAGTCGCCAGAGGCCTGAGAGACAGGCAGGTAGCATTTGAGCATTCAGACGTCAAGTCTCACCTGGGGGAAACGCACAAATACTCACAGCGTCGGAGTCGTCGTCGATGTCGTCACATAAGCGCTCGGCAGCCCGAGAGTTTCCCACAAGCCTCAGCTCAGCAATTTCACCCTAAAGACAGACAAATATACTGTATGAGCCCACGTGTAGGCAATAATTAATGATAATATAACACTACTCAGGATTTATTGGGAAGAAGTAACTCTCACTCTTTGATAGATAGATAGATTGATAGAGAGAAAAGTGAAACAATTGTGCCATTCATCTGAAGTGCATTTTACATTAGTTTTATAAAAATAATAAAAAGCAAAGCAAATGTGTCTCCCTTCGAACCGAATTAAATGCAACAGCATTTTTACGTTCAAACCAAAGGTTTTTGTGTGACATGACCATGTGATGTCATACTAGGTCCATCGTGGAATCCCGTATGGCGACATTTCTTTGTTTCAAGTGGGTAAATGTCTTTTTTGTTCTCATGTACAGTTACTGGTAGGATGGACAAATGCTTTATAGGCTGCTTTTGTATTTTGGAAGGAAGCATAGAAAGAAAGTAAAAAAAGAAGCAAGATGACAGAAGAAAGAAAGGAGGAAGAAAGGAAGGGAAAAGAAAGACAATTAGGTAGGGCAGAAGGGAACAAAGGTATCAAGGAAAAAGGAATTTAAAAAGGAATCAGTGATGTAAAGCATAGGAAAATGGGGACAGTAAGCTAATCAAGCGGTTCTCACGTCTGCCTCGCAGTTCTAGGTTCTGTGTTTGAATCCCGTCTCGGGAAGCAAGACAGAAAGTAATGGAAGGAAGGAAAAAGAAGGACGTGAAGGTATGTCAGGAGGGAAGAAAGGGATCAAGGAAAGAAAAAAGGAAGAAAGAAGTTAGAAGTGAAAAAGAAGGAATGAAAAAACATCCAACCATCCATCCATTTTCTGAGCCGCTTCTCCTCACTAGGGTCGCGGGCGTGCTGGAGCCTATCCCAGCTGTCATCGGGCAAGAGGCGGGCTACACCCTGAACTGGCTGCCAGCCAATCGCAGGGCACATACAAACAAACAACCATTCGCACTAACATTCACACCTACGGGCAATTTAGAGTCTCCAATTAATGCATGTTTTTGGGATGTGGGAGGAAACCGCAGTGCCCGGAGAAAACCCACGCAGGCACGGGGAGAACATGCAAACTCCACACAGTCGGGACCGAGGATTGAACCAAGGTCCTCAGAACTGTGAGGCTGACGCTCTAACCAGTCGTCCACCGTGCCGCCCAACTAGATCATATATACTTTATTTGAGGTTAATTAGAATTACCTGACCGCCATGTATTGGCTAGTACTTAATAGCTTGAATGTGATGTTTTTATGTTAAAAAATTAAAAAATATTTCATCTTATCGCTTCACTGCAGTCTTTAGAATAAATTCTATTTTTACTTTGTGTTAATATACATTTATGACTAAGGCAAGGTGATATTATTGATTGCGATCGAATCAAAATTTAAGAATTGAACAAAATCATAAATTTAATTTTAGACAAGCTCATAAATTCAGATGTAACAAATTAGAGTATTTTTTTTTTAATTGGCCCAAAGTAATATTTAAGAACGTTAAGAAATATTTGAGCCACCCTAGAGGTCAAACACCATTCGGACTTTTGCAGGTCCATTACCAGTGATGCCGGTCACGCGTTATTCCAAAATGCTGCCATTTTGAGTAACGAGCAAAGTAATGCGTTACTTTTCCCAAGAAAGTAGTCAGACTTCAGTTACTTCTTCATAACAACAATAGTTATTTTTGAGTCATATAGATCTCTCCCCAAGTTCAAATTTATGGATGGTGACTCGTACAAAGAGCAGGCTAGCAGTTCATAAACATTTTAGCAATCACGCAAACCGCTCATTATTCATTAAACCCAATGAAGCAATTGGGAGGTGATTGTTGATTCTACAATGCACAGTGATGGTACAGTACCATAAAAGTGCAAAGAAATGCACAATTTCACTGTCGCCACACTATTTTTGTTAATATCCTTAGTAAAAACTGTATTTGATTGTTGTTACCTTTTTATTTACACATTAAGAATACAGCTTTACCGGTGTGTTAAGCGTGCAATGCATTGTGGGTTAATTATTCATACCGAAGTGTGCGGTCATAAATCGTCATACAATAAGGACTGGCTCACTGGCTTACAATACTTAGCTTAAATATTTACAATAAAAAGTGAGAACTTTCAACTTCAACGTCGTCTGTACTGTGAGCTGGTTTAATGCGCTGCACGGCTGACATCACGTAATTAAGCGCTTCTCCCCCTTCAATCACCCACATCTTTGCGTGTTAAACAGCTGGATAATCTTGTCACCTTTTCTCGCTCTTCGCATCAAAATTATGATGGTGGGAGCAATGGTGTGTTGTGTCTCTAGGCCCAATATACAGGCACGCACAAACGCACGCACACAGTTGTTGCCTTTATGGACCACAATCGGCATCCATCCATCCATCCATCTGTTAATAGTCTTTAGAGAAGTGTACTGAGAATGGTGTGCTTGTTTCCAAGTTAATGTACTTACTGTATTTTGCAAGTCAAGTCTGCACTAAGTTGCTTATTTAATGTGGCTTCAACTCCACTAATATTTCAGTTATTGGCTCATGTTGATGACATCATTCTGTAACTTGTGTGGTGTACATTACCAAGTAATGGGTACAGTTAAGCTCGTGCTTTTTTTGTACTGTGGATAAGTGATATTCCTGCCACTTGGCAGCTGCTGAAAGTAACTAAAAAGTTACTTTTTTCTAACAGGTACTTCTGAAATCAAGTAATCAGTAAAGTAACTAAGTTACTTTTTCAAGATAACTGTGGCAACAGTGTCCATTACACATTCAATGAACATGTGAAATTTGGACCGCTAACCTGAAACTTGTCCAGGTCGGCCCCCCCAGCCTGAGCGACAAAGATCCCGGCCCCTGCATCAAGCTCCATGGGGTCCGGGGACCGCTCAAACTTTACCACCCGTGGCGCTGAATCACAGTCCTGGTAGAAGGTCACTTGCTCCTCAAAGACAGACAGCGAGAATCGAGACCATTTGCCCACCAGGCTCGTCACATCGAAGCTGGCGGCCTCGTACGACGCCTCAGAATCTGGCTCGGTGTAGAAAAACCGCACCCTCTGCCGGCCCCACTGCACGGCGCTGAGCTTGACCGCCACATACATAAGCCTCTGGGGCCCATCGGTGACGGCGAAGAGGACGGAGGCGGCCGAAGTGGACGGCTTGATGTGAAAGAGGAGGGAAAAGTGGCGGTAGAATGGGTTGGGTACGTGGGCCAGAGCCGGTTGGCCCGACACACCGGCAGAAGTGAAGATGTAGGCCGGGGTCCCGCTCGGCCCGATGACCCGACCTATCTCATCAGGTGGCGGATCTCCAATTAGCTGGAGTAGAGACAAACTGCTGTGCTCTACAGGGAAGCAGAAAACAGACAAAGTTAGAACATTGCAGAGATTTCGCACCGACAACAAAAGAGTCAAGAGTCAGGCAAGAGTCCGGCACGGCACATCATTAGATGTGGCCTACTAAAGCAAATAGTGTGACTACTTTATGTATCTTGATAAATGGATTTTTTTCCCCATTTGGCAGAAAATCAGGGCTAACATTTAAACTTTTAACATATAGTACAAGCCTTTTCCCACCCACCAAAGTCCTTCTGAACATAAATTGAACAAAAAATTTAACTATTTCGCATAGTAAATACAGTATGTGCAAAGGTGGATTCAATATTAAAACAATCCTATGTATATCCATCCATCCATCAATCCATCCATCCATTTTCTATGACGCTCATCCTCATTAGGGTTCACAGGTAAACTGGAGCCTATCCCAATTGACTTTAGGCGTGAGTCAGGATTACACCCTGAACTGGTTGCCAGCCAATCACATTGAAACAAGCAACTATTCACATTTCCACCTAAGGACAATTTACAGTCTTCAATGAACCTAACATTGATGTTTTTTGGAATATGAGGGGAAGTCAGAGTACCCGAAGAAAACACAAACAAGCACGGGGAGAACATGAAAATTCCCCTCAATTCGGACGTAACCATCAAACTTATGATACCACCAACATACAACTGCATTAAATAAAGTTTGTTCTTCCTTCAGTTTCAATCCTGACTGCATCATTGGTCATTTATTTTTTTTATTGCACAAACATGTGCTGGACCAAATGCACTGGCCCAAATTACTGGAAAAGTGCTGATACTACAGTTCCCAAAGCTTTCTTGAGACTTAAAAAGTCAAATTCTCACAAGTCGGTATCACAAGGGAGGAAGGTTTTGGCCCAGTAGACACTTGCATTGGGGAGGGGGAATATCCTTTGTGGCAGATTCATGAGAGAAAATAACTGAAAAATGAATAATGTGCAATAAGGGGGTCCCAGAGGTCAGCTGTTTCCAAGTGATGTAAGAGCTTCATGTGTTAAGTCAGAGGGGGAAACCATAACTCACACAAGAAAACAAACTGAGGGCAAACGTGACATGACATTTTAATTAGTGAAGAGTGAAGCAAATATTGAACACCAACTTCTGCGTGGCGGAACGGAGCTCAAACAAGCATTGATCCTTGTTTTCACACACTCATTCACATCTCTGTGAATGGGGACTGTGTGGGATATTGTCCAATTGGATCTGGAGCAAGGCATGCAGGGTGGTCCGCTCCCAATTGGCAGCACCTGCTATCCTGCCTTGGGTTCCTGCGGTGGCGGCACTGCTCCTGCAGCTGCCGTCTGAAATGATCTGAATGAACGAACGTTTTACTACCTCTTCAACAGCTTGCATTTGAGCGTGCTGAAAGTTTAATGTCCATGCACATCTGGAAGTGGTCCAGGCCACTGCTTGTTGCCTCAGAGGCTCAGAGGGTCAGGGACCTGCATGTCTGTGCAATATTGTGCAACACAAGACCACCTTAAGCACTTCATAACCATTACACACTTTTCTTATGTCTTTGTCTGGGTTTGCCATCTTGCCCCTGGCCTTTATATAAAGAGCAACTTGCGTTACTTACTGATGGGAAGTTACTGTACTCTCAGGTATCTGTACATTACTTGAGTATTTTTCTGGTAACTTGTTACTTTTACTTCTGACATTTAATAACAGACAAGAGACTGTACACTCTACTCCTTACTTTGTCTAAATAGGCTTGTTGCTTTTTTCCGACAGTAGCGACATGGAGGAACGTCAACTAGATAGCATTAAAGTCGATGGCACTACAGCCTGATTTAACATTTTATGATTTTCGTTGTTTTATTTTATATTTTTGTTTTGCTCCTGCAGGACATGTTGTCAGTTCAGTCCTGATCAGAATTTAGCTTGCAGCAAACCTATGTCTCGTGATTTTTTATTCTTTTGAGTATGAGCACTTTTCATGTCAACAAAAGAGGGAAACCATTTTGTGTGCAGAGGTTTTTGTTTTTTTTCCTGTCGTGCCAAGTTATCAAAACGGTATTGTACATAATCGTACTTGAGTACATTTCATAGTTTGTACCATTTGCACTTTTACTTAAAGGGACAGTTTGCAATTTAAAAAAATATTTTTGTCGTACTGTATTTGTTAAAACAGTGATAATGACAGTACTGCATGATAAATATGATCAGTGAAAAAAATCAGCGGTCTCTGGCTTCTAATTTGTTATACAAGAAACCTCGTAAGTCACCCCTTCTGTCTCTGACTGGTTGTTTTTCCTCGGGCACAGTGGTGTCTTGTATATCAAATTACGTATAGAGGAAGACAGATTTTTTTTCACAGATCATATCTATCATGCACTACTGTCAAGTCATAATGAGTGATTTAAAAAATATGACCAAAAGTGACTTTTGCGGAAAATTGCAAGATTCCCCTTCAAGCTAGGGAGTTGTACTTGAATCACGACTTCTTCTTTGACCACAGGTTTTTTGTTTTGTTTTTTTTAAACACAACTTTCGGAACTTCTCCTCTGGTGTTACTGCTAGTAACCATTAAGACTGAAAAAAGCTCCTCATATGAAACCTGGTATGACATGCACAAATGGGAAACCATCGCAACATACACCCAGATGTTCCCTGCTGGCTTCTTGCTCCGAAACAAAAACACAGTGTACATATATTTCCCAAGTGACCTCATGTTCCTGCAGATTACATGAGGACCATGTTTCAGTAACTCAGTGCCTGTGGAACAACTGGCAGCCGCGCAGGGAGATGGATGGATGGGCAGATGGAAGCAGAGGAAGGAAATGCTTGTCAGATGTGCATGGGAAAGCAGACCGCAGGGGACCTGAAGCGCTCAGGATCCAACATGGCTGACTGTGGAACTAATGTGTTTCAGCAGGGCAAAGGAAATTAACTCCATGAAATGTTTTATTACATTCCCAAAAACACAATTATCTTATCAGTGTGATCCTAAATCTTGAGAAGCAGCAGATGACCCAAGTAAAGGAATATAAGAACTACTGTAAATGAACAGCTAGCGTTTTGTTACACATGCTGGCCAACATTGACACGCCTCCAGAGAACAAACCAACGGGATCTGGCAGGTCTTGGAGGATTGTTTACCAAAGTAAGGCAGCTGTGACACCCATCAGATGTTAATCCATGTTTGAACAATTTGAGAGCTAATTAAACTCGACTGATGGATGATCAGTGAGCTCAGATGTGCAAGATTTGAACAAAGCTTCACTTTTTTACAACTCCAAGCACAAACACATTTGCCTGAGACTATTTGCACGAGTTGATTCTTACTCCTCACTCTTCAACACTTGGAAACAAAACAAACCCTGAAGATTTAACATGGCTGTTCAATGCCTGCAAAACATCAAAATAGCCTCCAAGTTTAGAGATTACAAAAAAGCCCCGGAAAGTAATTTAAAAGTGACCTTATGCATATTTGGGCATTATGCGCACTGTGTAACAAGGGTGATTTCCCAGCGGCATAAAAGTCTCTTTCACACTCTCACTGACTGCTCTTCTTCTTTAATTACAAGACGAGTTACTGCTTCGGCAGTAGTGGGCAAGTCAACTGGCTGTGATCTTTGTACCTCTAGGAGGCCCAGTCTCATCCCAATCACAAAGATCCCTTGTTAACAAGCCATGACGCTGTCACCCTCCCTCCCACACATAGGACACATATTCCCACCCACAAATGTCATCATAAATGCCACCCCTCCAGTCACAGATGGCCCAATTGTTCCCCTTTATGTGACAGACTACAATATATAAATATCCACACACAATGATCAAAAATGGTCAAACACAATGTTGCGGATAACTCGCTAGATCGGTGATGATGAGGGCCCAAAGTCAAAACCTTCATTTTTGCTGCAAATCATTTCACATTCACATACAGTTAAAAGAACTGAATGATGCAAAACGTCCTGCAATTGTTGTTGTGTAGTTCTTTAAGAAATTCACATGAACTGTTTTCTACAAATGTACAACTTGGTTCAAGTCATTGGGTTAAAACTAGTACATTTTCATAAATCCAAACTATTAAATTGGGCTGGTGTGGCGAACATGCAACTGTGATGACTCCATGCAGCAGCAGTGAGGCTTTTACACAACAACACAAAGCTGTTTATGAGCCAGCCTGCAAAGCAAATATACACTACTCACAAAAGGTTCGGGATATTAGTCTTTGGGCTGAAATTTAATGACAAACCTAAAATGCACTACAACCTTTACAGGTGAACTCAATTTGAGCTTCTCTGAACTTTTGAATGCCAACTGTTCAATACTTTTTTGCACAACTTGTTGTTCCCTAACAAGGAGCTAAATGGCAACATTCACAACAGGTGTTTGGTCCATAAATGGACCAATACATAAGATGGTTCAATTAGAATTGATATTTAAACGACGACGCCTATCAATTGACCAAAAGTATGAGGTTTCCAACAGGAAGTGGCCACTAAACTTAGAGTTTCACAGAGTGTCATTAGCAGGTTGCAACAGAGATTCAGAGAGACTTGAGGAGTCACTGTAAGGGATAGGAGTGGACATCCTTACAAATTAAATACAAGAAGGAAAAAAATGTCCTTGTTTGAGAACAGAAAGTTGTGCAAAAAGTACTGAAACAAAAAACTAAATTGAATATGTGCATTTTAGGTTCATCCTGAAATTTCGCCCAAAAGTAAAATATCCAAACCTTTTGTAAGTAGTGTGTGTTTATTCTCTGGAGCTACGATGTAAATGAAAGCTGGGAGCATCAAAAGCAGACATCGTCACCAGGAATAGCCAACTAGAGAAGCATGGTGACCTGTGTGTGAAAAGGTTCAGCTGTTGCGTCAGCAGAGCAGCTAGAAACATGCAAAGTCAGAATTTAGGCCCAAAAAGCAGCAATCTGCACTCAAGGAGAGTGACGAAGCAACACACAGGTTGTGAATTAAGGTTACCTTTCGAGTAACTAACAGACACACATGGAGGGCGCCCAGGCTCCTCCGCCCCCACAGGCAGGAGGCCACACTCCACCGGAAGCTGCGCACTGTCCAACGACACCCAGCAGCTGTCCTGCACTTGGTGGCAAAAGCTGCGGCAGGGCAGGCGCAAGAGTGCGGTGGTGGGCGAGGGGCACCTGGGCACCAGCAAGAGGCACAGGAACCACTCTATGCGTTGGTGACAGCCCGTCGGGGTCAGCCGCACCCACTCCCGTAGAGCCGCCCCCGCCTGCTCCACAGACGTGTGGTTGAAATAATTAGGTAATGTGAAGAACTGTGGGTGTTTTCTGGAGCACATGTGCCAAACAGAGGGCACGGGCAGACAAAATGGATCAGAACCAGCACCTAGAGTCCCGTTGTTTGCAAAGCTTAAGTTACTTGGATGGATGCTCACTGACTCTACACCAGATCCAAGATTTTGCCTGGACCCCGATCCTGATCCAGAAGCATCACCATCCCAAACTCCAGACCCTTCGTCCCCAGTCCCCACTCTGAGCCCGTCAGTATTACCCGTAATGTTTGGGTCAGCGCTCTCCACCTTCAGGGAACCTTGAGTAGGCCCAGGGCTCGTGGTCACATCCCATGCCTTGACCAAGTTACGGATTCCAGTGGCCACGTTGACGATTTCTTCTCCCACGCCTGACAAATCCTCATCCTCGTCTTCCACCTTCTTTGTGCCATTGGGTGTTGTGGCAGCACTTGTTGTGGGCTGCGTGGTGGGCTCGGGGGCAACGTTCCAGAACCAGGCCTCCAAGCTTCCAACACACAGAACCAGGAGCAGGATCCTCAACATCGTGCTCGCCGCCTCAGCAGTCAAAGGTCCGAGTGCGCTGTGCTGGTGCTTGCACAGTTTAAGTCAAGATGGTCCAGAACAAAGATGTAAAAAGTGCTCCCACTTGCAGATCTTCCCTCTGTAAAGGCACACCCCCCTCACGAAAAAGCAGGAAACACAGACAGAGGGGGACGCACATGCGGAGGTTGACTTCGACTGTGGTCACTCAGATTTGCCCCGATGCCCTAAAACTCCTCCTCTTCATCTTTCTCTCGTTTTCTTCTGCTTCTTCTTCATGGAGTGATGAGTGGCTGCAATGGCAATTTAACATGTTCGTAATACACGTCTATGGATGTAGGCACATCATTCCTTTATCCTGAGAATGCAATTTCTCTAGAAATTGTGTGTGAATGCTGAAGAGCTGATGCGGAACTGAAACACCGTGGAATGAATTGTTGCAATGTAGAATGTGAGACTTGAAGTTGGAATGGCCTGAATCAGTCACTGTGAAAAGGTTTAAGAATGGGACAAGAATTTGCCAAGAATTCCTGAATGAGCACAACAGTTTGAAGTTGGAATTGCTTGAATCGGTCAAGAAATGTGGAAGTACAAGGTAAATACTGTATGTTACATTATCCTTTGAATTTAAGAATTACATTGTGAAAAACTGTGGATTTTATCATGTAAAGAAGAACTTTGGGAATAGGGGACTTCTTGGAATGTGTGAAATTCCCAAGATATTCTGAATGAGCTGAATAGTTTGAATTCGGAATTGGAAAGTGCTGAACTATTTTATTGAATGTCTCATTCACTTGAATGGAATTTGGGGGGTTGGAAATGTGGAATTCTGGGAAAACTGGGACTTTTTGGAATGGGGAGTGTATGTCTTGAATTTCGTGAAATTTTACATTTACAATACTTTGCAAAAGTTTAAATGGTTTGAACCAGTTGAGAAATGTGGAAGGAGTAGAATGTCAAAAAAGTGTGGAGAATAATAATACAAATTCAATTTGCGGGTGTCGAATAACATATGTGAATGTGAGGACATGAGATGTGATGACTGGATGAAAGCTGAGAAAGTGAGGCTGCAAGGGGAAGGGGAAGTGAGGGAGGGTGTGTGTGTGTGTGTGTGTGTGTGCATGCTTTGGGCTGGGCGGGTGGGGGTGGAAGTCCAATGGGATGTTCTCATAATCCACTCCCTAGCGACCGTGTTACCTCATTGCAGAAAATCCCCAGAATGGTTTCCATTTGCAGGTTCTCACAGAGGACCGATAAGGAAAGGATGCACGGAGGGAACCCCCTGACCCCACCCACACAGAGCCCCAGTGCCCCCATCAAGCCGCCTCATCTGCCAAATTAGGACATCCAGCTGTTACACATTCCAGCCTTCACATCTCCCACGCCACATCACATTCGGCGACATTGTGCTAATCTGTGCCTTATAAACCACATTTGAGGAATTAGAACACCCCTCACAGCAGCATTTAACCACGTTCGATGAATTACAACATGAGTGTCTGCAGCTCTGTGACCTGCACAGAGTTATGAAGCCACCTGGTCTGCTCATTTCAGTGATCTCACATGTATATACAGTACTGCCACATACAGTGAATTCCGGCAGAGTTTCACATCCTGCAGCTGCACATTTCATTCCACAGGGAACATAAATACAGTGGCACCTTGACATACGAGTTTAATTTGTTCCATCACCACACTCCTACGTCAAAACACTCATATCTGGAGTCATCTTTCCCTACTGAAATAAATCGAAATTCTATTCATCTGTTCCAGCCCCCCCAAAAAACAACAAAAACATTTGAAATGTGTTTTAATAGGAAAATAGCACTCTATAAAATCTACTTTGTAAAAAAAAAATAATAATAATAATAATATAATTAAATACAACGTGCCTGCGTGGGTTTTCTCCGGGCACTCCGGTTTCCTCCCACATCCCAAAAACATGCATTAATTGGAGACTCTAACTTGCCCGTAGGCATGACTGTGAGTGCGAATGGTTGTTTGTTTCTATGTGCCCTGCGATTGGCTGGCAACCAGTTCAGGGTGTACCCCGCCTCCTGCCCGATGACAGCTGGGATAGGCTCCAGCACGCCCGCGACCCTAGTGGGGAGAAGCGGCTCAGAAAATGGATGGATGGATGGATGGTAAAGAATTAAACAGTTGTGCATCATGGTTCATTCAGTGCAACTTTCTGGTGTGCGCGTCTTGGCCACCAGGGGGCAGTTTAATATAGACATACAGATATTCATGGCGATGGTTACAACTTCTCAGTAAGCTGCAGTAATATTTGTTGTTTTTCGCAAAGGATAAAGTATATATGGCTGTGAGTATTTGTTATACTGTATTGTTTGTGTACATGTGTTGCTCCACTGTATGTGTTTAAATATGCATTGCTAAAAGTGTTATAACACCACAACATGGTGTTTTGCATTGTTTGTTAGCATTAAGCTAAGCAGAGTTTCCTAAGGCAAAGCTACTGTATGTGGTTGTTTAAAAGCTGCGGTATGTAACTTTTTTTTTTTTTAAAGTAAATTTCAACCAAGCCAATACTAGAGGAGATGACATAATGCCGATTAAGCCTATTAGCTACTTTAACGTCTTGCTGTATTTTTCAGTATTTGATCTTTTATAGTTCGTGTCGACAGGCATCATTCTCGCTGGCGCACTGAAAATGACGTCCTACCAAAAACGATGCATTCTACTCATCTATGGGCAGAGCGCTAGTGTTAGTAAAACGCTAACTTAACATATTATTATGTATGAACATATTGCAGGGAAACTCCGTCAGCACCCTCCACCCCCAATTTATTTTACGATCAGGAAACTGTCAGCACAGCAGCCCCCCCGCCCCCTACCTCAGATCGGGAAACTCCGTCCGCAACATCACCCATCCGGCCCTCATTGACCGTTCCGGTCTGTCAATAAAAATACATCTTCACATAAAACCGGTCCATGGCGGAAAATAAAAAAAGGTTGGGGACTGTTGGCCTTCGTCATATCAAAGCGACGGCTCTGTTGTTTTAATCAGCAGCATTCCAGTTTATAGGGGTGACAGAAGTTATGCAATTCTGCTTTAAAAATGCAATACAAAAGTAATTCTCTATGTTTTGTTTAGCTTGACAGTAAATTTGAACTGGAAGCGACATTAAACGGCTTGGAGCGTCTTTTTGGAAGAACTGTTCACTATCTGCCATACTGCTGCTTGTTGAGAAGTGAATTTAGTTCACTGCCCCATACGGTGCTTTATATCTGTATCTAAAATTTTTGCTTGCAAGTCAAAGCAAAGAAATCGGATTAAAGACACCTCGTATCTCGAAACACTCATAAATTGGGTCACTCTTATCTCAAGACACCACTGTACTTTATTATACCTTTTCTATACCTTTACACAATGCTCTCTGGAAACCTTTCTAAAAAATATATATATATATATACATATATATATATATATATATATATATATATATACATGAAAACGTCTTTACAAATAGGAGACCGCTTTCTGAAAAACTTAATGGGCAACTGACTGAGGAGGACCACCTGCAACTTTTATGTTCGTACTCGAGAATAACATACTGCTGGTACACACGATTTCCTGAAACTGTTCAAACATGCACACCCTTACATTTAACAGAGAAAAGCCCACTCGGGGAAGATTTATCCGACTCTAGGTGGTCCTACTCCCCTAATGCAGTGATTCTCAACCAGTGTGCCGTGGCACATTAGTGTGCCATGAGTGATCTTCAGGTGTGCCGTGGAAAATGATCTAATTTTACTTAATTGCTCGAAAAATTATTCATTTACAAGAAATAATGCATCTTTGTTCCTTTATTTATGCCAGTGAGGCATAGTGACACACAGAACAAATCAATGTTCTTCTCTTAGATGGCAGGAAGTACATACAGTAATTACTGTGTATCTACTTCATGCCATTTTTGTTTGTTAGTGTGCCGTGATATTTTGCAATTATAAATATGTGTAAGGTTGGAAATCACTGCCCTAATGCATCCATGCAGCAGCTATAATATGGAAAAGTCGGTCGCTGCATATACGGCCCCACTTCCAAATATGGACATTCCTTAAACGACTGCTCAATCACAAGTAAAGTCCAGGCAGATAAACTAAATATATTCTGACATGTTTTGCATTACATCCAGTTATGCTCTTAGTGTGTCTGTGTTAATGTGTGTGTTGTGTGTGTTACAAACACAATCATTAGTCCTCAAACAAGCATCCCCCAAGTCTGGAATGCTGTTGCCATGGTGATTAGTTGAGGTTAGGGAGATTTTTAGATTTAGAGACTCTCCTGCTGGTAATTTAACACAGATATCTGTTCCTCTCACATTACACACACATTCAGTCTTCATCTCCCTTCTCAATTCGCTGTGGAACAAACATGATGGTGATAGAGGAACACATTAGAATGCATATGTTACTCATTTGGCGTCCATGCAGCGCAGAGTCACGCAATTATGCAGATTAACAGGCCATCGCTTTGACAGCAGTATCATTCATTGGCAACAGGGGGCAGCACTACAACGTCTGAATACCTAACTCGTCCTTTCTGTTTGCATCTACAGTACCAGCTGCGAGTCAATGCATATGGAAAGCCGTTTGAGCATTTACTAGTACACTCGTAACGTTTTTTTTCACAACTATATATGTTACAACTATATATGCCACTAAACCATACTACTAGGCTGGCTAGTCGATCGGTATGTGTCAGGGACTAGCAGCCGCCTGGGCCCTTCTTGTAGCAACACTATTAACATGTAGTCATCCAACTAGGATGCCAAAGTTGTGATACTATTGTGCAGGGATGTCATTCTGTCGTGGAAAGAAATAGTCGTGAAAATAAACATTACTAGTAAGACCACAGTCGTTCTACTGGTGCATCTTAGTCATTCTACTACTGTGCTGAATAAATGCTCAAACGGCTTTCCAGCTCCGTGTACTAGTATCGTACTTGTCTTGGCCACCCCAAGGATAAAAGTGTAGCTCCGCCACTGCTAGTATGCTCTATGTAGTCCTCACTAGTCATACAACTTTGGCACACCATTAAACTACATGATGCTAGTGAGACAAAAGTCTGCACTAGTTGACAACTAGTACTACGAGTAAAGTTATGAAATTCTATTAGTTAACAGCTCACACTTCACTAATAATACAAGTCATGCACAGATGCCATCTAGTGCACAGTTTACCTCACTACTAACATGTAGTTGTCTTATTAGTAGTTATCCAAAGTTGTCCTACTAGAGAGCAAAAAGACTGTACTAGTACAACTACTAGTGGGTATTTTTGGTGCTACTAGAAAGGGCCAGAAGGCTACTACTGTATGACATGCCCTAGAAACACATTAGCTTACTTGCAAGGTTTACATGTGTACTAGAAGGCCAAAAAGTCGCACTAGTTGTGAAAAATGTTTGGTAGAAAGACACAGTTGCTCTAGTGGTGTGCGCTAATCTTTCTACTACTGCAATGAATTGTCTTACGAGTGAGGACAAAAAGCATTCTAGTACATTGGCCCTTAAACTAGACATTAAGGATGTCAAATAAATGTTCAAACGGCTTCATGGACAGCCATCGGAGCATTTATTCGACATCCTTGAAAAGGAAGCTACGAGTGCATGACACATGCCTAAAAGATGGACTTAATATTGTTACTAGTCCAAAAGTGGCGCAAATAGTGGAAAAAAACAGATTATATAGTGGAAAAACCAGATTATAAGATTATACTAGTACATGGACCGTAAAACTGATATGAAGGATGTGTAATAAATGTTCAAACAGCTTTCCATAAATATATAATACTGTTGCATGAAAATATTGTGCTCCTAACACGATACTGTGAGACACACGCCAGACATGTCACAAGTGTACAATGGAACAAAGCTCCAATACAAAAGCTGCCTTTACAAATATAATAATGATTGACACCCTCAGAGTGCTCCTGACGCCCTCCATGTATCTATCTTGGAAAATGCATATTTAATAGAATTCTGCTGGTGAGCGCATATTTTGGAGTCTGTCATTTAAAGGGCAGTAATACTCATTCAACCACAAAACACACGCTCAGTCATCGCTGTCTGGGACTTGCACTTTTTGTCACATGCCTGAAATTCCTCACAACAAAGACGTGAAGTTGATGCCGCTGGGTACATCACATCAGAAGAAATCAACACTCTTCCACGTTTCATGTACGACCATTCATGTTATGTAGTGCTCATAATAATCAATAGTGAGTGAGTCTACGCCTGAGGAATCAAATGAGACTAAATCATTCTTATTAACACAAGAGGACCTTTGCAACTAGATGGATGTGTGCCACAGAAATCCCAATTTAGAAAGCATATTAACATATTGTTTGGACACCATGCACCCCAACAGACATCCTGTAAGATTTGACAATATACTGTATAGTATGTAGGGGAGACCGGGGACAATTTTAACATTTCTGTCTCTACCTTTTACGTCTTTCAATCCGGGTTGTTCAAACTGCTACATAATTTATTTTGAAGCATCTGCTAATAAATGGCATAGAAAAAGCCTTTGCAACACAAACAGAAAATGCATGGCTTAATCTCAAATACAAGGAATGAAATGTTACAAATGACCCCATAGTCCAGGTCTTTTGGGTGGAATGTCATGGCAATGACTAAAGATAATAATATGCAAGGGTTTTGTTCAAACCTTTTAAACAAAATTGCTGTGGTTCGGCAGAGTACAGGACATAAACGACACTAACATCTGAATATTATTCCTCGATATATACAATAAAACTGTACAAAAGATCAGATCCAAAAAATCTAACTTGTTTTAGGCAGGCAAGCTTATTTTCCATTTCATTTTCTGCTATACTTCCAGTGTCCTTTTAAGAGGTGTATCACCAGGTATTGCTGTTTGTTTCCTCTTCCTTTTTGTTAAAGAGAATATCCGCTATCTGGCTTTTGGTAAGGGTCGAACAAATATTGGGCTAAAGTTCAGCCAAGTCAGTGTTTCTTCAGTCGAGATTGTGGCTTTTTGTGTAGCTGGAAAAGTGGCTTAGTCGGTACTTGTAGCAGAAATCTGCCCGGAACCAGCCATAGTGGAGCACCTTGGTTTCTGGACTACTGGCCAGGAGACATAACGTGTACTCAGTGCAGTAAGTAAGAGCTTAAAGAGGCGAGCAATTAAAAGCAACCACTATCACTCCCAGCACTGCAGCTGGAAAACACAAAATAAATAAAAAATGGCCAGCCGTACAGAACACCTTGTGAGCAGCCATTTGAGATGGCAGATGTGATAGGACAAAATGGAAGATGGCGAACAAAACACCCTTTCAAGCCCAAGAGTGAGCTCATCACCCTGCTTCCTTCCGCTCTTTGACTGTCATGGTCAAATGGCAGAAAACCCCGCAGCTGCCACTTCAGTCGCAAGTGTCTTTGTTTCCTTTTGCTTAGATCTAAAAAAAAAAAAGTGTCAACATTTGATGCACCCAGTAGTCACAATTTTGCATGGAGATAATTGGTCTCTTCACTCAGTTTCTTGTCTTTTCTGCTAAAGTACAGTCCTGTTACTCCTCTACATCTATTTTAAAATGTGCCAGCATGTCATGCAACCCTAGTGGGAAATTGATGGATGCCAGTGCGCCACAAAGCAAACTTTCAATAAAGTTGTTCTTGGTGCAACAGGAAGAGTGAGTCCAGTTTCCTACTTTCTCGGCCTTGTGAGCTCCAACTTTCCTGAGCCTTTCAAGCTCCCACATGTCGTTGTTGACTGTGTGTGTTTTTGTCTTTCTTGTGGGTGGAACAAGCAAGCCCCCAAGAGGGGAAAATCTAAGCAAACCACAAATCCCGACCTGCAAATCCCCTTCGCACCTTCCAGCTGTATCGGATATTTAGTGAAATCCTAAGTGGTGATGCACAAAATATCTGGAACAAGAACACACTTGTGCGTGTGTGTGCACATGCGCACACACAGGTACCAAGGCATTGCAGATCTTGCTGGATTAGATGAGGCTCCTGTTTGGATTGCTTTTGAGAAAATCAAAAAAAAGTGCAAAGAAAACTATAAAGAGGATGTTTGGAGCTATTCCTACATCCAACACACACGACACTAGATCGACGGATTATATATATATAGATATAGATAGAGAGAGAGAGAGAGATCCCAAAAGTTAGGAGCACTTACACGATTAAATTACGCTAAAGATAAAGAAAACTACATTGTAAAATTAACAAATACATAACTATGTAATGACATTTTTTAGTTCTGCAAACTACCTACTTTTGGCCCACCGGCAACCTGTACATCCATGAACGTTTATAGAAATATCTACACGCACACAGAGACAAGCACGTATGAGGTATCAAATCAAATTGAAATTGACTTGAATATCATAGAAAAGTATTTCCAAGTCTTTATTTTAGTACTTTAGTTTAATTCAAAAAGGTAACTCATACACAGATTAATATACAGTACAGATACAGTCGACACACGGACACCTACCTATTGGTAGATGGTATTCTACATGTTGCTTTCCTGAAGGGAAATATAGTGCTTGCAGCTGGAATTTACCTGTGTACTGGCTGTGTATCCTCTGCAGTCCCAAAAGCAGGATGATGCTCAAGCTGGTCTGTACGGTCAACCACCTGCTGCGGCCGTACATCCTTGAAGTCACTTCAGTTGTAGGGTTTTTCTTCCCCCAGAGAGAACAAAGAGGATTTCCCATCAGAAACCTGGGGGAGGACGCTTGAACATCCCTGGCTGACAGTTGAGCAGTTTCTGGGGAGAAATAAATCACAGACAGTGCAGCTTCTCTTAACCTGGCGACTACAGATGCAGGTTGAGTTCCTAAAGACACAGCTGTGTCAAGCCGGAGTCATCTGACTACTTCCTTTGCAGAGTTTTTCAAAGTAAATGTCCAATGTCCATTTTCCACAGAGGTATACACTACTCACAGGATCTTGGGCTTTGAGGATGTACTTAAAATTACTACGCCTTTATTAGCGCAGCATGCCTCAGATGGGAGAGTGGCTGTTTCCCAACCCGATGGTTGTGGGTTCGACTTTGATCCGGAGCCCTTGTGACAATGTCGAAGTGACCTTGAGCAAGATGCTGAATCTCGAGTTTTGCTCCTGATGCTGCGTCTTCCATCAGTCGTTGAATGACGAGATAGTGTTAAAGTGCTTTGAGTAACTTAGAGGTAGAAAAGAGCCATACATTTATATTTATAGGTGAACTCAATTTGACCTTCACAAGTTTTGAATGGAATGCCTAACTGTTAAATGTTTCAGTAGTTTTTGCAAAACTTGCTGTTCTCTAACAATGAGCTGAAGAGCAAAATCCACAACAGGTGTTTAATTTAGAAATGGACCAATACATTTCCCGGTTCAATTAAAATTGGTATTTCAACAGTCCTCATGAGACCAAATTGACACCGAACAATTTATCAGCAGGAGGAGGATTCACAGAGAGGCATAGAATTTCCAAGAATATCCACTGTTGGAAATAGATACATACATACTGTACATGCAAACATAAATATTCAAAAAGCATTTTGCAGTTCAGCTACTTGAATGCGAACAGGTCAAGCTAAATTTACTGAATATGTAACAAATGGACGAAAGCGTTTGCATTCACTTGGATGATTAAAAAAAAAAAAAATAAATTCTGAGTAATTTTTTTGAGGGCTTTGTATTTTTGAATGTTTCTCTTTTTCTGACTAATTATGTTTGTTTTTCTGTCTAACACCCCCCCCCCCCTGTATTTCTGACAATTTTTTTTCCAAACGACTAATAACAATACCATCTATGTGACTCAAAGACAGGAGTATCTCTCAGTGTCTTAAACCCATATCAAAATAAAACTTGATCAAACTAAATAAGCTAGTCAACTTCACCTGAAAACCTCAAAATCACTTAAAACTGAAATTCTACTTTTACAAAAAGTCAGTCTCACAGCAGGTAAATCACCATAATTGCAATTTACAGTCAAGGTCAGGAGAAGAAACGGGTATGAGTCTTCCATATGCTTGACTGTGTGTTCACTGTTCAGACATGTCTTCCAGTACAGAACCAGTCTAAGGTGTCAGGTAAAGGCCACATTCTTTCCAGAGAGGGGGGGGGAGAGAGAGAGAGAGAGAGAGAGAGAGGGAGAGAGAAAAAGAAAAAAATAAATAAATCATGAAAGACAACAGACGGCATGGCGCAGAGGGTTGTCTGTTCGTTACCCCGCCAAGAGCATGTTCATCGTTGAGTCCCTGGGCAGACACTTAACCCTCATTTCCTATGAATTGATTGTGGTTGGATGTTTGTTGGTGGTCCGTGTGGCCGTAGGCGCAGAATGGCAGCTGGCCTCAGTGCAGCAGTGGCTACACAAGTAGCTTGCCACCACAAGGGGGTGACTGTGGCATGAACAAATAACGCAGGGGTGTCAAACTCATTTAATAATATACAGACAACAAATTGAGGGATAACTAGTTTTGAAATCAGGAGGACAGGTTTGTTCAAATATTCAAGTATCAGTAAAATGTTGTTTGTTAACAAAAAAAATGGAAGATCTCAATATAATTGCTTATTGCAAAATTAAAAATTTTGGTACAGATTTTAGCAAGAATCATGGAAATTGATGCACATGATTTGCTTTCGCGGGCCACATAAAAATGATGGGGCCGTCTGGATCTGGCCACCAGGCTTGGAGTTTAGCACCTATGGAATAAAATGAGTGACTTGAAATGCCCTATATATAAGTAATAAGTGGTATATGTTACTATTATTATATAACGAGAAAATACACATGCTGAAATCTCTATACTGTACAAGTTTCAGCAAACTCCCAAATTAACTTTAACAGGAAAATCAAGGCTGCAGGTAATTCATGGTTTTCTTTCCAAACATTTGACATCTTTTTGAGTGTCAATGAGAAGGCAGATGACAGTCTCAGCAGTAGATTGTTAGAACATGTCTGCAAAAGCTAAATAATACAATTGAACACAAAAATCCCTTTTAGCTCCAACTCCACATCTTCCTGTCAGTACCCTGTCTGCACATGTTAAGATCACTTTTCACTGCTGTCCTTTTCCACCTCAGGGCCTTAACACAAAAATGACATTTAAATCCCATACTCTCGTAGCTGCCAGAGTGGTTCGTAAGCGCCATCTCTTGAGTTCTGCACACATTAGTTATGTCTGAGCATGCAACAGCACATGGGGCATTTGAAAACAAACACACCGATTCAAAATCGCTTGACAGGTTAGAGACAATGAAAACTACTGCAATTTAATCCTTATATCTTTATTGTCTTTGTTCTCTGGAGTTTACAAATATGAGACTCCTGCAAATTAACTTCAAATGTGCAACACAATGGCATCATGGATTGATACTGGACTGCCCATCAGGCTCTCCATTTCCCCCCACCCCATCTCTCAAACCAGACTCCTCCTCGCTCCCCCCTCAGTTTCGAGAGCAAGTACTTTGGATGTGAACTCCAAGGGAAATGAAACTGTCTTTTTGGATGAGGCGGCTCACAACTGCTTCTTTTTAGAATGACTGATTTTGCCATGTGGGTTTTTGGGAAAGCACGGATAATGTCATGCAAGACTCACATACAGACCCACTGGAATATCTCTTTTTGAATATAGAAAATAAAGTTTCCGGCTTAAGTACTGAGGCCACGCTAATACACTGCCAACCGCATTTAAAATGATACACCCTTCAAACTGCTCACAACAGAGGTATCAGATGTGACGGTTTAAACCATTTCAACACGACAGCTGTCTTACCATATTCAATAAATCTTGTCTGGAGGACATAATACATGTCATTTTTATATTAGTTCCACATCATTTCACTAAAAACGCATGTTCTTTTGGTTAAAACAACTTCAAAAAGTGGAGGGGGGAAAAAGCCATCCCACTCTGTCCAACAAACATCTCAATATGGCACAAGTGTCTTTAAAATGACCTAAATGCATCATCATTGGTGGAAAATAAAGTCTACCATACCTAAAAATATTAAGACATAAATCATCACATCAGAGCCATTTCTTTCCTTCAAGCAGAAACATGCCACTCTGCAAATCCTTTTCAAGAACTAAAACAAAAGAAAATACATCCCCACCGCTTAAGAACACTGCAACTGAGTAGCTCAGAGCTGGTGTCTGACCTTGCCACTCGAGCTAATAAACTTCTATTATTCATGGTGAAGCTGCACACTACACAAATCACCATTGTGCAACTGACGATTTCACTCCTCACTTCTTTGGAGGGTCTTGTGACCATCCATTAGCGTAAACGTAACAGGATATACAAATTTTTTGCCTTCTTTGACCCACCTTTATATAAGCAGTGTGTCACATTGGATGTGCTTATGACTGTTGGTGCGGCACCCCAACAAGATCCTCCACCCACATAAAAACACTTGTTGCATGTTTTCATGTTTGTCCAAGGAGAAATCTTCTCTCCAATGCCGCTGGCCTGCGAAGGCGTTCTCAACATGGAAATCTTGCTCCTCAGCAGCCATTTGCCCGCACACAAGAATCCCACACAGAATCAAAATAAATATTCTACTCTAAAATAAGGGCAATTTGGCTGAACAAATTCAAAAGAAAATGCCTCGTTGTGTAACACAAACTCTCCAAAATCAATCCAGATTGGCCAGAAAGAAACATAACAGGGAAAAAGTAGTGGTGGTTAAGGTGGAGAGGATGACTGGGCGTCGGCTCTACTTTCCATCCCATTCCAGAGGTGATCATGCTCTGTCTGTTCAAAGTCTTTCACCTTTAACCCTTGGCTCCCCTCATTCTTCCTCTTCCCAATTTACTGCTTCTCTCCCTCATTGCACAGAGGAGGGGGAGGGGTGTTTCTCAATCAGCGTAGTGCATGATGGATTCGACGTAGTTGCCTGGGAAGAGGCCTGTGGTTCCATTCATCACGCCCTCGTACCAGCCGTCGTCGTTCTTCTTGATCACGTAGATAATGGCGCCCTCCTGGAAGGACAGCTCGTCTTCTTTGTCCCGACTGTAGTCGTAGATGGCCACCACTGTGGGACAGTCCAAGGACGAGAGTCACCATCTTGTCGAAACCTTAAATTACCATTTTATTATTCCAGTGATTATCTTGTGTGCCGCAGGAATTTATCCAATTTCACTTTTGCTCTATGCTGGCCATTTGGGTCCACCTCGATACACTTTTAACCATTTTAGCTCTGCTAATACAAATGTAATGAAATTACCACTACCAACGGTGCAGATTTTTGTCTGATCTTTTAATTTCCAACTTCAGTTCTTTAAATATATCAATGACACCTAACCTATAATTCCACTACAACAAGCTGGCAATTTTTTGATTGAGTTCGTTGTCACATTTCTGTGGGGCCAATTATGTATTACTCGTGCACTCACTGTCGTTGTCTCGCCATGCTGCACTATTTGCATATACTGGCCACTCATGCCAGAGTAGCATCTGCTCCATTTGCACACTGATTGAGGAGTATCTGTAACATTTGCACAACCAACATTGTCCCAGATGATCGCACTACTCGTCACTTTAAACCGCATACACTCCTTGAAGTCTTAGAGCAGTTCGAATGACTAATATTGCAATAGTCCGCTGCAATGACCATTGTGCAAAGTGCGCTAAGTGCTAGAGGACTCTGCATCTTTTTGCACAATTGTTTTTTGTCAATGTCTTTATGTCTCCAAAGTGTTCTGTAAATTGTTGTACTAGAGCGGCTCCAACTACTGGAGACAAATTCCTTGTGTGTTTTGGACATACTTGGCAAATAAAGATGATTCTGATTTTGATTCTGATATGTATACATCAAGTTGTGTCTTTTGGTTGTACTGTGGCCACCTTTGGCCAATTGAAACCCATGAAACAATTTGATTTAAATTCTTATTTACTGGATGGAAACGTTCCATTTCGAAAATCTGAAAATCATTCTATACTCAGCATTTGAACTTTAGTTTTTTTTTTTTTGTGCATTCTACAAGATTAAATTTATAAATTTTTGGACAAGGGAGCATTTTCATGTAGTATGCCTAGTTTCCCAGAGAGACTTTTATTGGGTTATTGTACTCCAAAGGAACAAATTAATGACAATTTCAATTTTAAGAAGTAGAGATACCCTCTGCTGACGGAATTATATTTTGATTCAAGAAATGGAAGCGTCTTCTGCTGGCTGTAGAAAGACTAGCAATATGAGGGGGAAATATATAAAAAATATCCCTTTTTGAGGTAGTTCTATACCTGCACGTTCGACAAACAAACTGAATTTAAAGGGCTGAACAATAAAAAAACATTTAAAAAATTGATATTTTATATACTAGTCACAAGAACTGATGTTAGTTGAATACCTTCTACGGTAAGAAGCAACAAACAAACAAAAATTACCGACTGTGTGTATGTGGCCAAAAAAGACCAGGAACAAGCTGAAAGGGCAGTAAAATCAAACAAGGCCTGGAAGTTATTTACTACAAATAATTAGGCTTTACACGATCAGGATTTTTGGGGCTGATCACCGATCCGATCACAAGACGGAGGAATATGTCTATTTAAATAACCTGTTCATTTATTTTTTAGACTTGTGTTCTTAAAAAAATTACATTTACAATAAATAATGTATCATTGTTCATCCATTTATGCAAGTGGGGCATAGTGACAGACAGAACAAATGCTAAATGGTCTTCTATTAGATGCAGGAAGAACATACAGTAATTAATGTATCCACTTTTAGTGACATTTTTGTTTGTTGGTGTTCCGTGAAATTTTTCAATTGTAAAATATGTTCCTTGGCTCCATAAAGGTTGGAAATCACTGCTCTAGTCAGTCAGGTCAAACCAACATTACATGACAGAAATAATGGGTCCTAACTTACTGTAATAAAATTACTTCACCCACACCGAACGTCCTCTCCTGTCCTGAGCACCAGTGACCACCAACACGTTTTTGCCCATTTTGTACTTATAATACAAAGTCGGCGCGCTCCACTCTTGTTGTCGTCGCCACGGTAACAAGTGTATCCGGTCGCATTTGAGTTGACAAGATAAAGCCCAATGATCGTAAAAAACAAGTTGCGGTGGTATCGGAATACACGATTTTATTGCAGTAGTCTGGCAATCGTGAAAGAGCAGATTTGTCTTGTAGTCTGTCTTGTAGTCTGATCCTGTTCCACACCGCCAACATGTTTTTTATATATATATATATATATATATATATATATATATATATATATATATATAACTTTATTGTCCGTCAGATATTTCCAATACTACGTCAAAAGACGCGCAACCAGGCTAAAAATAAACGAGCTTTTGGATTTAAATATACTGTGCACAATGGCGACACGGAGTAAATGTCTTTTG
>NC_084525.1:13604919-13714919 GCF_024500275.1 Phycodurus eques
CGAATTTTACAAAAACTGGGGCATACGAAAACCGAGGTTCCAGAGTATTTGCTTTCTTGTTTGTGCTCTACTGGTTGGTCAAACAGGTAGTTAAAGGGTTAATGTTTGCATCCTTCAAAATACGTAAACAGGAAGAGAGCTCTTGTCTCAGTCCTCACCGACTGGCCCTCTCCATGCTCATCAAAATAGTAAAGTCTCTGGGCTGTGCTTACGGCTGTGGCGAGGGACATCGCGGCCTTTCAGGAGATCGTCTGAGGATGCAGGTCAGAATCACCTTTTCCAGCAATACAGCAAAAATGTATACATTTTTCTGCATAATGGCCTATGTGTTGTGATGGTGCTTCATCAGACCCTGTCGTGCTATCACATTTTTCTTGATGTCAATATTTTTTTACTCTGTCCTGTCAGGCACAAAACTGCCTGACCAACCTTTACAAGCTGGACAAGCTACAGTTTCGCCAAACAATGCGCGACTACGTCAACAAAGACTCCCTGAATAACATTGTGGACTTCCTTCATGCTCTGCTGGGCTTCTGCATGGAGCCTATCACCGACAGTGAGTATGTGCATTTGTGAGAGGCAGCCACAGACACACTCAGGGTAGTGGGTGAGAGCCGCAGGTCATTCAATCAGTTTGTGCCTCAATTTTCTTTGAATCGGTAAAAAAAAAGTTAAAGACAGGAACATTAATCAGACACTTAGATATTCCAGTGCTTCTCAACATGTAGTACGTGGGCTCCCACAAGTGATACGCAAAAGAATTACTGCCTTCAGATAGTACAGTTAAGTTGTAGATAATAATAATAATAATAATAATAATCAGTTAGTTTAAAAATAAAAGTCAATACCTTTGCAATTAATCTTTAAGAACTGTTTTTTTTTATAAACCATTTATTTAGGTACAGTTTTAACTTTTATTTGTTATACATTTTAATTGGATCATTGTTTATGTACAGGTTTTTTTCCAATATGTAAGCATAGTTGTAACTGTGCATAATGTTACAGTGGCTTACTATAATATACTTTTCGGGCATAAAACCTGTTTCATGTTTGATGACATCTGGCCCATTACGCTACTGTATTATAATTTTGCTCATGATGGTAGCACTTGGAGAGTTAAGTATTTTGTTAGGTAACACTGGTAGAGGTATGAAAATAATTGGAGAACCACTCAATAAGACCATCAAAATGGTTTCACAAAGCTTTTAATGCACGTACTACTTGCAGCAATTTATACACTGGATTATGAAGGGATCAATCAAGACGCAATAGGTCATATTTTTGAAGAATCTTAAATTTGTGGTTGACAAAGCAGAATTGTTTTCCCTCCCAGTGCTATCTCTGTTTTTACCTCTGTTGGTCTCCCTCCCACCTGTTTGTTCCTGTCTATCGCAGTCCTCCTGCTTCTGTCCACGTTTCCTCACTTCCTCCTCCTCCACCACATGCTGCATCCTTCCTTCAGTCCCTTCTTCCGTACTTCCTGCCTCCTTTCCTTGCTCATCCATTTTCGTACACTTGCCAATCCAAAGCTTTGCCCATAACATCTTTGTTCAATCAGCGGCATTACTGCTGAGCATTGAGACATGCTCTCCATGCCAATTCAGTTTTGCATTGACATTGTTTTTGTCTCTGCTTTATGACATCATATGACATTTAAAAAAAAATATTGGCAAGTGACCGAATTGATGAGTGTTTTGATGATGGAAAAGCCTTTCAAGTTTGTTTTTTCTTTTATTTTCTAAATATGTCTGTTACTTTCGCTGATGTGTGTCTTTTGGGTTGACCTCCCTGCGGAGGTTCTTTCCTGACACCACGTACATGTCTGTGCTGGCCTGATGTCAATCAACCTTTTGCCCTGCCTTTTTCTCTTGCAGAGTACGGCAGTGCAGGTGAGAGGTCCAGGAGGGCGAAAAAACGAAACATCGGTAGATACACATGATGTATAATCAATAGAGCACTGATATGAGAGATGTGATAAATATACCCACCTGAGAAGAGGCTTCCTTAGGCACTGGTTCCAGTGCTGCCCCTCTCGCTCTGTCCTAAAGTGACAAATCTCGCCTGCAACTTCACATTTATGAATCTTTATTCTTTAGGCCAAGAGAATGATTACCTCAATGTGGTTCAAGAGCAGGCCTTAGTCACTTGCATGTATTCCTTATTCCTTACCCAGAATCCTTTTCAGTTGGCTTCTCCTCCCATATGCTGTACAAACCCATTTTCTTTGCCCCCCTTTTCCCCAACTTGTTGTCCGGGATAACTGTTTTCATGTAATGTTCCACTAACTAAACCGCCCCCTTGTGATCTGTGGTCTCTGCCCCCTCCCTTTTTTCCCTCCAGACAAGGCAGGCTTCGGGAACAATTTCACCACAGGGGACAACAAGTCTGTAGCACAGAACATGGAGGCGGTTGTGGTGGGTTGCATGTTCAAGTCGCTGATCACCCGCTGCGCCTCCACAACGCATGAGCTTCACAGCCCCGAGAACCTGGTGGGTGCTTGTAGTTTTATGTCACACCTATTTCTGTCAAAATCAAATTGACCGCCTGCCCTGTAAGATTTAGAATGGATTGTGCAATTCTGCATGATTACAATATGAAGAATTGGCCAGTCTGTCCCTGAGCAGTTGTTTTTTTTTTTTTTTTCACCAAAACCTGGTACACACACACACACACACACACACGTTTTTTTCTTAACCAATCTTTACAATGTGAGAGATCCCATACAGTGCATCGAGGAGGTATTAACAGCGCTTCACTTTTTCCAAATTTTCTTATGTTCCACGCTTATTCCAAAACATATTAATTATTTTTTTCTTGACATTTTTGCAAATATAGTAAGAATAAAAAACAAATAAATCACATGTACTGGTTAGCACATCTGCCTCACAGTTCTGAGGACCCCGGTTCAAATCTGGCCTCGCCTGTGTGGAATGTGTTCTCCCGTGCCTGCGTGGGTTTTCTCCGGGTACTCCGGTTTCCTCCCACATTCCAAAAACATGCATGGTGGGTTGATTTGAAGACTCAAAATTGTCCGTAGGTATAAATGTGAGTGCGAATGGTTGTTTGTTTAAATGTGCCCTGTGATTGGCTGGCAACCAGTTCAGGGTGTATACCCCGCCTTTCGCCCAGAGTCAGCTGAGATAGGCACCAGAATGCCCGCAACCCTAGTGAGAATAAACGGTTTGGAAAATGGATGGATGGATGATGTCACAAGCTTGGCACATCTTATCTTGGGGCAGTTTCACTTAGTCTTGCAAAACTGCAGCACCTCTCAAGCTCCATCAGAGTAAATTTTCACAGCCATTTTCAGACCTCTCCAGAGATGTTCAATCAGATTCAAGTTTATTTGCATTAGCAAAGTTTTCCTGAGGCCCCTCATTGTGATATTTGTGTGAAGAATTTCGGTGACTAAGTATTTTGGAACATAACAAAATGTGGAAAAATGGAAGCGCTGTAAATGTTTTCCAGATGCGACGTACATGATGAGAAAAAAAATACATCGCAGAGTAAGAGTACATGTGCCGAATTTTTTTTCGGCCTTGTGTTATGGGTGGTATTGGTAATTGGTTAAGGTGTTAAAAATCATTATTTGTGTCCCCGGTTGAATACTTGGAAAAAGGAGCTGGATCTGGCTGTCACTCTAAATTGGCCAAACCTTATTACTGTAATTGCTGAGAGAATGATTCGACATTCATGCTAATATTGTTGTACACCCCAAAAAATGGCTTTACGTTTGAATTTTGAAAACATTTTTAATCAATATACTAATTTTACTCCCTCAATATACCCTCGGCTATGTATTTTTGTTACACACTAAACAAAGAAGCAGATGATCAGCACGTTGGTCTGGGGCTGAATCTTTGGCATGTCATCAAATATCAGGTTGCACTCCACATTAAGGTCTGGTGGGCTAATTACAGTATGTGTCACGGGTAAACCTTTAATCTGTGCTTGGTTGAATAATTTCTTGACTTTTGTCCTTGAAATTGAGGGCTTTACCAACCTGTGAACATCAGGAGTCAGGACACTTTTTGATTGTTTCATTTTATACCCAAATGGTAATGTAAACGTGTGACATAAAATTAACCCTTTACTAATACATAAATGTCATTTTATGTAACTATGTCCTTATGCGACATGACTTCAATCAATCACTTTGGTATAATGATGTGACCAGAGTATTTGTTGGACAGAGTTTTTTTTAATGTTTTTCCTTCATATACCTTAGCAGTAGATTTGAATAAATCCACACCACCAGTCACAGGGTGCATATATAGAGAGAGAGACAACCATTTAGACTTGGGGTTTATGCTGTCACTGAGTGGGAACAGAAACCATGCAGGTTGTCAGGAGAATTTACCAGTGATTTGTATTTTCATTATATCTGGACATTTCTATGATAAGACCAGTGTTAAAAGTCCTGGTTTCATTTCTTTGGCATTTCAGATCGATGAAAGAATTACATACCGTTCATACACATTCAAAGGGGTTTGTAGTTTCTAGAAACAGATATGACTGGATGTTAGCAACTTGGCAGACGAGATACTTTTGCCGTGCAGGCCTCCCACTTAGCTGCCTCCTCTGGTGGCTCTCTGACACTTGATTTTTACCCTCCCACACAGGGCCTCTACTGTGACATCCGCCAGCTGGTGCAGTTCATCAAGGAGGCCCATGGAAATGTTTTTCGCCGAGTGGCTCTGAGTGCGCTCCTAGACAGTGCTGAGAAGGTCACGACTACCAAAAAACCTGAGGAAAAAGATGAGAACAAACTGCAAGCTCCAAGAAGGTACAAGAAAGAAATGCTTTGTCAGGGGCAGTCCTTGGCATGTTGATATTACATTTACTAACGCTGGAAAATATTAAGTAGAAGAATAGTACTCATCCACTCTTGAGCATCTCATCACCGCTTGCTTTGTTGTCTTGTTCGCATTTGTTTTTCTTGCATGAGATCTCCAGTTGTGGGTGCAGAATGCTACTTCTTGTATTTGTCCTTGGAGAGTCACAGACTATTTTCGTGTATTTATTTGTCTGAGTAATTTCTCATCTTTTTGAGAAATTCACAGGTCTGAGATCTGTATCAGCTTATAGCTGTCATTTCTCACGACGGAAGTAACAGTATGGTGTATTGGGGGGAGAAAAGGCAGGCAAAAGATTCCAAAGAAAATATGATGTAGTAGTAGTAGCCACTGGTCATAATCACGAATACTAATGACTCATAATCAAACAATTAAAGATATAATAGGCGCCTTGAAAGAGTGTACCGTCTCCGATCCTGTTCATTATTGCCTTAGCCTTCGGAGGCTAATGTTTGCAATATGTGTGGAAATGGACAGAGTAATGCACTCTGCTGTAAACCTGTAAGGACTTGTTAAGCATGCAGACTCAGACATTTTGTCACACTTTAGCACTTACAAACATGGGCAAGAAGTAATGTAAGTGCTAAACAGGCTCAATACTGGACTGGTGGAAGAGACCCAGGCAATAGGGTGCAAATAATTCCCTGGATGCTGGCAATGCAGGCAGCACCACTGTATGTATGCTAATTTTTAGCATTCTCAGATGCATGGGTGGCCTGAGCGCTCTGTGTTTGTTGGGGTGTGTGCGTGCAGGTCAGAGGTGGGTGTGTCCGGGGAGAAGGGTCAGGTATCCAGTGCTGCAGATGAGTGTCGCAGCTACATCTCCAGCAGACCCCCCCAGACCCCCGAACAGTGAGTGTTTCCCCTCACCACATCCCCACCATGCTGCCTCATCTGTGTCATACCGGCCGCCATCTCTCTGCTATGAAACAATAGTGGTAGATTTTTCTTTTTTTTTTTTTTTTTTTTTTTTTTTTTTTAAGAATGTTAAAATGTAACCCAACTACTTTCTGTCCCTGTGTCTCCAGCGAGGAGATCCCTGGAGCCCTGCTGGGTAGGAAAGACTTTTGGAGGAAGATGTTTAAGTCGCAGAGTGCTGCCAGTGACACCAGCAGCCAGTCAGAACAGGACACCTCAGAATGCACCACCGCCCATTCTGGTACCACCACGGACCGCCGCTCTCGATCAAGATCCCGGCGTATTTCACTTCGCAAGAAACTTAAACTGCCCATAGGTAGGTTCAGCGACCCTGCAATTTACTCAAAAAAAGGTTTACTTAAATGAAGTCTTCATGCGTGTCTGTCCTAAACTTGCTGCATCCTCTGTTTCTCAGTGTTTAACAAATTCCAAATCATCACATTTCACATCAGACCAGTAGTATCGCTCCATGCCCACGTACATCACTACATCCTCCCACCTTACAGTATATGTTCCCTTTTTGCACCTCAGCATGCCGCAGGACCACTCGCCTACCGCTCACCTTCTCTGTCTTACGTATGTGGAAGTGGATCATGTTATCATCTTCATGTTGTCTTTGTTGGTGTTGCATTACCCATCCCAGTGTGCATGGCGAGACTGGGGTCAGGCTATGTTTTACACATTGTTGGATGGAGGGTGCTGCAGAAACACAAAGTGAAGCCATATTGAGCATTTCAATTAATTTACTTTAAACAAATAAAATAAAATCAGATCCATTTAATTCTCTGAATCTTGTTCCCAACCTCAGTAAAAGTAGCTAGTCAAAGTCAAACGTTTGGCACTTAATCAACTGTTTTTATTCATCTGGCATCTACCTCTTTCCACATGGAACTTGCTTGCACATTTCTGTGAGTGAATGTGATTGCTGTCCGCCATATCCACCCTGGTGTGTTGCAACCGCCAGTGCAACCCAGTACGTGTGCTTCATCTGTGGCCTTGTACCTGCCTTCACTCTGTAGTAGGCGTGAACATATTTTCTTCACACTGTCCCCAGGGAATTGGCTGAAGCGTTCCTCTCTCTCCGGACTTACGGACGGTGTGGAGGACCTGTTGGATATCAGCTCAGTAGATCGACTCTCTTTCATTCGACAGAGTTCAAAGGTCAGGAGGGTTGCCACTGATAATGCTTCTTTTTTATTATATTGTATGCCTTTTAAATCTCTTACAACTGTCTTTTGCTGCCACTTACCACTAACAAGTGAATTTCCCAGCTGTGGGATCAATCAATCAAGTCTTATCTTTTCTTATCTTATGTTGTGTTTGGCCATTAATGAACAGGTGAAGTTCACCAGCGCAGTCAAGCTGTCAGAGGGGGTTGCCACCGGGCCAGAATACGGCAGGGAGGAGGAAGAGAATTTCTTCAAGCGGCTCGGTAAATGGAGATCTGGCAGGAGGAATCCATCCAAGCTTCACCACACAGAAGAGAAAGATGGTAGACCTCCCCCAAAATCCCGGCTGCCCCTCGCCCACTCGCTGCCCCCATAACCTCCCCTCTCTCTCTTCCACGCTCTCTGTGCCCCCACCTTATGTGACGTTCCATCTCGTATCACTTGCTCTCTTCTCTTTTTAGTTTCTGTTTAGAAAGGCCTGTTTTCAGGTTAACGCTGTAATTGTGTGTTGTGTAGCATGCACGTGCCACCCCATCAAAAGATTAATAATAATAAATAAAAAAACACCCCTTGCTCATTTGCTCTTACAGTAGTTTGGACTTTCTATCTTTCAACCATCTTTCTGCTGTGGTGTAGTTCATACATGTTGCTCTTAGCGCCTTGTCTGCTTCTGATGCTCATATACCTGGTGGCCAGACGGTGGCAGTTTGGGATGACAAAGCATAACTTTTCTTTGTGTGATTACACTTGTCATTTCAGTAAATGTTATCAAGAAAATAGATTTTGGGGGGGTTCTAATGCAGTGATCACACAATGAATGTTAACATTTTACCAGTGCCAGTGGCTACTTTACAGCTTTACGCTATTTGTCAGTGGCTATCAAGCGTGTTCTGTCAAATGGGTGCTCTTCTGTTCTGTTAATTGCATTCAATTATCGAAAATCTATTTCCCCATTCGTCCAGGACCCCACGGTTTCCAAGAGCGTCTTGCCGCCAGTCAGGAGGCCATAAAAAACAAAAATGTGGTGAACCTGGGGGCAATTCGACAGGGCATGAAACGCTTCCAGTTTCTGCTCAACTGCTGTGAGCCAGGGACCATACCTGACGCTTCAATCCTTGCCGCTGCCCTGGACCTGGTACTCATCAACAGTCCCCTCATGCACCCCTTTTATTAATTTCCCCGGCTTCACTTTATCTGCTTTTCCCAGGAAGCGCCCATCGTGGCTCGGGCATCCCTCTTTCTTGAATGTGCCCGATTTGTACATCGCTGTAACCGTGGCAACTGGCCGGAGTGGATGAAGGGCCACCATGTAAACATCACCAAGAGAGGCCTATCCAGGGGGAGATCGCCTATAGTAGGCAATAAAAGGAATCAGAAGCTCCAGTGGAATGCGGCGAAACATTTCTGCCAGTGGGGAGATGTGAGTCAGATTGTGTTTGTGTTAACGGTGGTCTAGAGCAGGGAATCTTTTTTCGGCCCAGGAACCTGTCACAATTTTTCCAAAGGCCTGCTCATAACCCTAACACCAATGAAACATAACTATCCTATGCATGCCTAATTGCCATGTCATTGTGTGTTTCTCAAAATAGGCGATTGGCACGCGGCTGAGCGAACTGTGCCACTGCGACAGCGAGAGTCCTGCCAACATCTTGGGGTACATCTACGATGAGGAGACCAAACGAAGAATGAGGAAGGAGGATGAGGAAGAGGACTATTTAGATGATAGTAAGTCAGATGCTGATGCTGGTTATTGGTGTTTTGTTATTATCTAGTCATTATTTTTCTCCTTCCTCCCCAAGACACTGTCAATCCGACAAAATGTGGCTGCCCATTTGCTCTAAAGATGGCTGCTTGCCAGCTCTTGCTGGAAATCACCACCTTTCTGCGGGAGACATTTCCTTGTTTGCCACGACCACGGACAGAACCACTTGTGGTACTTTTATGGATGTGATCCTTTGTCCCAATTTCACCACGCCGTTCAGTTTGGTTTGGTCTTTAGCATTTCTTCACTCAAAAGTATCACTTGATTGAGCACAAAAGGGGCATTTTCTTTAACAAAGGTTTATTCTTGTAATAACCAACCACATACAAAGAGCAAAACATTTTATTATTGCCACTTCATTACTTTCTCCCCTTTCTGTTAATTCCTATGCAAACGTGTGAAATATGAACTCACACACACTCTGCTATTTATGCTCCAACTCAGGTTATTGTTCTTATTTTGATGTATTTTATCTTTTTTTTAACCCGTTATGTTTTATTCTTGGGAAGCAAAACATACAAGTAAGATTTTTATATAGTTTTTTTCAGTTTTTTTTTTTTTTTTTTAACTGTAGAATGAACATGACAAATGTCTTGAATGTAAGTTTTATGCTGTCACAACACAGTGAATCCCTCTGTATTTCCAGTTTGGCATTTGCAAATTCCCCTATTACAAGATATTTTTCAGGAATCTATCCTACGTTATTTGCTAAAAAACTCACTTATTTTCAGGTTCTTATAAGTATTACTTTGCTGCCATCTTGTGGCATCTTTTTGGACTGATTTGAGGAGTTTGGACAAAATTTGTGCCATCTTGTCGCATTTACTGGCAAGATTAACCTTTTTAAGGGGGTCTCTATTATGCGCAGATTTTCGCGATTCATGGCAAGGCTCGGTCCGAGCAGACAGAATAACTGTGTTTTATTACGTGCTTGGCTAACATGGCTGAACTGTCCTGCTTGGTAGAAACCTGGCTTTGGTGTGACCAAAATGAGTGACAATCCGGGCAATTTGTTAGTCTTTTATCATCTGTAGGATTTAGAAAGCTGCCGCTTGCGTCTCGATCCTGAGCTTGGCCGACATCGCTATGAGAGGAAGATCAGCTTCGCGGGCATCCTCGACGACGAGGACGGCCATGACTCCCTTAATAGTAGCAGCCACACTCTGAAGTCAGACACCATGTGTGATGACAAGAAGGCTCAGGAGGCCACCGGTGAGCCGTTTTAGGAATGGGTTCATCGCCCAGATTTTTTTGTTTTTGTTTGCTCAATTAGCTCTTCACAACTTCTCTCCAGTTCCCATACGGAAGATTCGTATCGGAGGCTCGCGGCTGCTTCAGATTAAAGGAGCCCGCAGTTTCCGTGTAAAAAAAGGTGGGTCTTTGTCCTCCATACGGAGGGCGGGCAGTCTGAAGAGCACCAAGATGTCCCGACAGGATTCAGAGTCGGAGAATGAGGAGGGGATACTTTCGCAAACGAACAGCAGGGATACTGTCACAGACATAGGTAAGTCCAGGACCAAGCATTCCTTAAATTGTTTTCTAATGAGTCCGATTCAGTGGGATCCTCAGGGGGTGCATTGGATTCTTAGCTGCCAGCACCATGGCACAATATTTGTCTTAGTTTTATTTTTTTCGTTATGAAGAAAAAAAAAAATATATTTTTTTTCTTTAACCTATCCTGTTATATTTTGTTTGTATCATTACCAATATTTAAGAGATCAACATGGGACCAATGTTCTATCTTCAATTTTAATGAAATATCATTGTCCTTATGGATTCCCATTTAAAGGACAGACATCTGGACTCACATAAATTATCTCAATATTGGAACTTGGTTTTGTTGAACAACTTTTATAGTACATACATGTCATATCATAAACAATTGGAAGATGCCTGGTGGGATACTATATAATCCTCTCTAGTAATATGCTATTGTTATATTTCCCTTTTTTTCCTCATGCAGGTAGTCCCTGCAGTACCAGTGAACCCAGCATTGAGCCTGAGGGCCAAAGCTCAAGTGGCGCAGAGGACAACTACCACCGCAACATGTCCTGGCTCCACGTATGTCTAACAGAATAAATACATCTACATTTAGGTCCAGAAGTATTTGGACGGTGACAGAACAGGGCTTTCCATATGTATGTGTGTCTAAGCCATCACGTGTGTTCCCTCTCACTTGAGTCTTTCTTCCCGGCACAGATCATGATTCTGCTGTGCAACCAGCAGAGCTTCATCTGCACCCACATTGACTTCTGCCACCCGCGCTGCTACCAGCACCACAACCGCTCCTGTGCCCGCCTGGTCCGCGCCATCAAACTTGTGTATGGTGAGACAGTGGACAGCCTGAGACAGGACAGCGCTCCCGCCACCGGCATCATCGGTGCTCGTGCACAGAAGAACAAAGAGGTGAGTTTGGAAACCCGACCAACACGACATTCTTCCTGTTTGCATCTCTGAAGAGTCTGTTTGACCTCAGTGTTCTGACAAATCGTGTCTGAGGACGCCATCCATGAAGAGGAGACCCACTGACAGCAACACAGAAGGGAAGAAGGACACTGGAATGTTAAAGTACATTAGAAACCAGGTGAGGCGTTTGGTTTTGTACTGTTTCCATCAGTGCTGGGAAGTACTTGAGTATTTACAATTTGTGTTTGCAAGCGAAATACATATTGGACCTGTGTCTCCTGCAGGTGATGAGCTTGTCGCCGGCTCCCTTGTCTCTTCTCATCAAAGCTGCTCCCATCTTGACTGATGACATGTACGGAGACATTCAGCCCGCAGCCTGGGAGCTCCTGCTTAGCGTGGATGAACACATGGCAGCCGCTGCTGGTGAAAACTTTGTACTTACAGCTTACAGGGTCATTCATTTATTTTATAATTTTGTGTTATGGTTTAAAGAAAAACAGGTAATAAACAAATCTTGAATTTGAGTTGTCTAGCTCAAGCTTCATCTGAACACTTTTATGAGAACGTTTATCATATATTTTTGCTCTGTTTGGCGCAGCTCTGTTACGGATACTCAGGACACGTGAAAAACAGTTTAAAAATATTGTTGAATAAGTCATTTACAATTAAATCAGGAAAGTTTAATTTTATTGAAATACCAGTTTAATTTTAGTATTACTGTAATTACAGTAACAGGCTTTTAAATCAATGCTAATGTCAATAGCTTTTGCTAAAGCGTACATGTTGTGTACCTGTGTTAGCTGCTATGCTATAGTGGTCAAGAACAAATTTAGCTATATAATAAAAAAAAAGGGTGGCACGGTGAACGACTGGTGAGAGCGTCAGCCTCACAGTTCTGAGGACCGGGGTTCAATCCCTGGCCCCGCCTGAGTGGAGTTTGCATGTTCTCCCCGTGCCTGCGTGGGTTTTATCCGGGCACTCCTGTTTCCTCCCACATCCCAAAAACATGCATTAATTGGAGACTCTAAATTGCCCATAGGTGTGACTGTGAGTGCAAATGGTTGTTTGTTTGTATGTGCCCTGCGAGTGGCTGGCAACCAGTTCAGGGTGTACCCCGCCTCCTGCCCGATGACAGCTGGGATAGGCTCCAACACGCCCGTGACCCTTGTGAGGAGAAGCGGCTCAGAAAGTGGATGGATGGATAAAAACAGAAAAACTGATATTAATATGGCTTCTTCTTATAATATGAGGTTGTGCTGGTTAGAGTGACACACTATTGCGGCTTTAAAAATAAAAACTAAAAATTTAAAAAAAAAAATTACATTTTGAAAACGGGAAAAATAGAAGAGACAACTTACCTTACTTACCCGTGGTGGAAGCGGTTAGCTTGATGTCATTTCTGCTAAATCATGTGGCTCACTTTTATTTCTCTCCTAGGTTCCTAAAGGTTTTAGTAACAGGGTTACATTTATGTTGAGAGACAGAGTATAATTTACTGCTTTTTTTAAATGTCTGTGAAGAAAAATTTGTTCACAATTACAAAAAAATAAGAATTTAAGAATTTATTTTAGCTGTTATATTCGATTGAAGACTCTAAATTGCCCATAGGTGTGAATGTGAGTGCCTATGATTGTTTGTTTATATGTGCCCTGCAATTGGCTGGCGACCAGTTCAGGGTGTACCCCGCCTCTTGCCCGAAGATAGCTGGGATAGGCTCCAGCACGCCCGCGACCCTAGTGAGAATAAGCGGTACAGAAAATGCATGGATGGATGGATATTTGATGTGTAAGTTGGTCATCAGGTCATTTTAGGCGGTGCTCAAGAGCTATTTGCTAATTTAAATATGTATAAATCACTTTTACTACAGCTACAGGTAAAAAATAATTCGCAGGATTACTATAATTTATGCAACAAGACAAAATTGGAGGACATTTTCTGGAATGATCCTTCAGCTAGATTTTCACCTCTCTAGTAAGTGGCGAATGATATTCTTCTCCTGCGCTTTCCTTTCCCCCCAGCCGCCATGTTCCTCCTGTGTGCAGTCAAGGTCCCTGATGCCGTGACCGAGATGATGATGGCTGAGTTCCAGCACCATGAGGCCTGCCAGCGCATCAACTCTATCCTCAAGTTTTACACGCTTTGGCGATTCCGCTACCAGGTGTGGCCTCGGATGGAGGAAGGAGCCCAGCAGATCTTCAAAGTATGCATTACTGTTACAGCTGAAAAAGGCCAAAGTTTAATTTTAGCCACTTTAGAATGCAAGGATGGGTTTGACTTCACTTATTTTTATTTAGATTCCTCCACCCAGCATAAACTTCACCCTGCCGTCTCCCATACTGGGCATGCCCTGTGTACCTATTTTTGATCCCCCATGGGTCCCTCAGAACACAGGAAGTGTCCAAGACCCAATCAGTGAGGACCAGTCTGTAAGTGTATGCATACTGTATTTGTTGTTTGTTTTTGGGGTTTTTTTGTCTGATAGTTTCCATTTTATCAACAGAGTGCTGGATACTAGAGTTCAAGTAAATATTATGTAAATGTTTTTTTCTGGTTTATTCATTTCAGGTAAAGCTGACAATGTTCTGAAAGGTATCCCTGTTCCACAGACATGTAAAAATGACTTGCGTAAAATACTTGCCAGACCTGTATTTACCGATGTCCCTTGAAGAAAAGCTTCACATGTTCACCCCAAACAAAATCCTGTTTTAAATTTCCTTCATCCTTCATTTGTGAGAGTTTAAAAAATTATTTTAGCAAGTAAGGGACCATAGATCATCATTAAATTATGCAGCACAATCATTTTGACAGATGACTGTTTTCACAGCAAAACTGTAATTTAGAAAAATGTCTAACTTAAACCAAAACAAAACAAAAATGAAAGATCAATACTTTTATATATATTATATATCACACTCCTCAGCCTCCCTGGTAAGGTCTATTCAGGGGTGCTGGAGAGGAGGGTCCATCGGGAAGTTGAATCTCAGATTCAGGAGCAGCAGTGTGGTTTACGTCCTGGCCGTGGAACAGTGAACCAGCTCTACACCCTTGGCAGGGTCCTCGAGGGTGCATGGGAGTTCGCCCAACCAGTCTACATGTGTTTTGTTGACTTGGAGAAGGCGTTCGACCGTGTCCCTCGGAGGGTCCTGTGTGGGGGGGGCGCTTTGGGAGTATGGGGTACCGAACCCCCTGTTCGGTCCCTGTACGACCGGAGTCAGAGTTTGGTCCTCATATCCGGCAGTAAGTCGGACTCGTTTCCGGTGAGGGTTGGACTCCGCCAAGGCTGCCCTTTGTCACCGATTCTGTTCATAACTTTTATGACAGAATTTCAAGGCGCAGCCGAGGCGTAGAGGGGGTCCGGTTTGGTGGCCTCAGTATTGCATCACTGCTTTTTGCAGATGATGTGGTTCTGTTGGCTTCATCAAGCCGTGACCTCCAACTCTCACTGGAGCAGTTCGCAGCTGAGTGTGAAGCGGCTGGGATGAGAATCAGTACCTCCAAATCTGAGACCATGGTCCTCAGTCGGAAAAGGGTGGCGTGCCCTCTCCAGGTCGGGGATGAGATCCTGCCCCAAGTGGAGGAATTCAACTATCTTGGGCTCTTGTTCACGAGTGAGGGAAGAATGGAACGGGACATCGACAGGCGGATCGGTGCAGCGTCTGCTGTGATGCAGACTTTGTATCGATCCGTTGTGGTAAAGAAGGAGCTAAGCCGAAAGCCGAAGCTCTCGATTTACCGGTTGATCTACGTTCCTACCCTCACCTATGGTCACGAGCTGTGGGCCGAAATGAGTTTCCTCCGCACGGTGTCCGGGCTCTCCCTTAGAGATAGGGTGAGAAGCTCGGTCATCTGGGAGGATCTCAGAGTAGAGCCGCTGCTCCTTCACATCGAGAGGAGCCAGATGAGGTGGCTGGGGCATCTGATTCGGATGCCTCCCGGAGACCTCCCTGGTGAGGTGTTCCGGGCACGTCCCACCGGGAGGAGACCCCGGGGACGACCCAGGACACGCTGGAGAGACTACATCCTTCGGCTGGCCTGGGAACGCCTTGGGATCCCCCCGGAAGAGATGGATGAAGTGGCTGGGGAAAGGGAAGTCTGGGCGTCCCTGCTAAAGCTACTGCTCCCGCGACCCAACCTCGGATAAGCGGTAGAAAATGGATGGATGGAAGGATGAATATTTTTCTTTTAGTTCATTCATATCAAGATTGAATTAATCATGATTAATAATGAATCGGCGGAACGGTGAACGCCTGGTTAGCACGTCTGCCTGCATTGGTGTTCTCCAGGTACTCCGGTTTCCTCCCACATCCCAAAAATATGCGTGGTAGGTTAATTGAAGACTCTAAATTGTGAGTGTGAATGGTTGTTTGTTTCTATGTGCCCTGCGATTGGCTGGCGACCAGTTCAGGACGTACCCCGCCTCCCGCCCGAAGATATCTGGGATAGCTTCCAGCACGCCCGCGACCCTAGTGAGCAGTACGGAAAATGGATGGATAATAATGAACCCCTTTGATGCAATTTTTGATCATATACTATTAAACACTTGTTTTGGAAAATACAGTAATTCAATATTCTAAAAACAAATTCGACATTAGTAGGCGACATTAGTAACTTCGGCTGACTAACTGATGCATCAATACTTTTTGTTTATTGTTAGATTGGGAAGAAAAAAGGATTGGTACATTGGGACTGTTAACTACGTTTTGTACTGTTGGTCTCTGTTTTTATTTTTATTGGGATATTTATAGTTTAGGACTGTTCTACGCACTGTCAAGACAAAATAAGACTGTCTGTGTGCGTGCCTGCGTGCATCAAAAAGTTATTTCATCATGGCCATGCATGAAACAGTCCTTGCTAAACTGTGTCAGAATTTGTTTTATTTTTTTAATCACAGTGAAGTTTGGCAGAAATCATCTAAATTCCTATTTTTTTCTGGGTTGTATCATGAGGCATGGCTGTGGTTTTCTAGAGGTTTTCAAGAAATGTTTTCACATAATAACTTGCTGTGTGTGTGATTTGATTACACACATACACACCTCGAAAAAATTTACAAATTTTCACTTTTCACAACTGGATTTTTTTTTCAGAGGTTTTCGGAGGGGGGGGGGGAATTTGCATCTTGATCAGAAATTAGCTCTATCTTTCGGAAAACAGCATGCATCAGACATTGTGTGTTGTTCTGTGTATGCATGGTCATGATGAGACAGACTTTGCCATGTATGTTCTCATGTATGTGTACGAGCACGTGTGCCGATGCCATGATATGCAGAAAGTTTCCTACTTCTACCCGGGATCACCACGAAGTGCTTTTGAGCCAATGGAGAAATACTGTATGCTTGTAGCCATCCATCTTGCTCAATCCTGATCAACATCACACCTGCAGAAATCCTTCTCAGCGCGGGCAGTGTCACGCTCCCATCAGCGAGCCGAGCACATCCTGAAGAACCTGCAGCAGGAAGAGGAGAAACGGCGCCTAGGCCGTGAAGCCAGTATCATCACGGCCATCCCTGTGGCGCAGGAGGCGTGCTATGAGCCCACGTGCAGCCCTCCATCTGAGCAAGAGGAAGAAGGTGGGCCACATGTTGGATGGAATCTCAGCACTGCAAGAGTTATGCGATGTACTCTTAATCTTGCTCCTAACCTGTCCATGTTTGACGTTGATGCTGCCAGCAGAAGAAGTTGTGAACCTGGCGTCCCGCCGTCTGTCTGTTAGTCCGTCCTGCGCCTCCAGTAATTCCCACAGAAATTACTCTTTCCGACGAGGCTCTGTGTGGTCAGTCCGCTCATTAGCTAGTGCTGAAGGTATGACACACTTTCAATGTACAGTTTGTCCTGGAAGTACAGTTTCAAAACTTTTTACCAACATGAACGATCAATAGAGCATTGTTTTCCAACCATTATTTGCTAAGGCACATATTTTACATTAGAAAACTCACAGTATACCAACAAACACAAATTTCACAAAAGCAAAAACGTGACTGTCTGACTTGTTTGATTGTATCAGCATTAACTCAAGTCATTCAAATAGCATCCCTCCCAAATGTTTAATGGAAATTATTTGTGTTGTTTCTGTTTAATACAATGCCTCTCACTGTCATTAAATATTTTACGGCAAATGTTGTTTTCTTGCATAAATCCACTCTGTGGATAACTGAAGTCACTGTCTACTTTATACATTGTATTTTCCCAGATGAAGAGAACACGACAGAACACACACCCACACACCACATGCTGCAGCCACCACAAGCAGTCTTCCCAGCATGCATCTGTGCTGCCGTGCTCCCCATAGTGCACCTCATGGAGGACGGAGAGGTTCGAGAGGATGGCGTAGCTGGTGAACTTCCTTTTTTCCACTTGCACTCTGTTATATTAAAAGTACAGTGAACCCCTGCCTATTCTCAGTTTGCTATACACTATTACTATAACCAATTATTTTTAAAATATGGTCTGGGCATCAATTACTTGCTTTTAGTCACTCTTCACAGCAGGGCTCGGTCCCTACCCTCACTAGGGTTGGGCATCGAGAACCGATTGGAACCGGTACTAACGTTCCGATTCTCCCGGAACCGTTCAAATTTAAACATTTCGGTTCCCAGTCTCGATGCCTAGTCCTCCAGCCACGAAGAAGTGGCGAAAAGCAACGAAGAAGCGGCGTAAACCAGCGAAGAAGAACGGGCACAATGACGTGCTTGTGCCCAAGGGCACCAGCGGCGGACAAAATTGTGTCTTAATTTTGTTAAAATGAATGACCAGTTGCCTCAGTGCAACACTTGGAATAAGATTATATTGTGCAAAGGAGTTTTTCCCGATGTGTAGCGTCTGACGCGCTCCCGGCCTCAGCCTACACCGCGCGGAGCTTCAGTGAAGTAAACTCTATCAATTGGGTGAGTGAAATAATAAAATGCGTCTATGCCAACATTGAGATAAACGGTTGCTTGCACTTTTGCACTGATGGTTTTTAGCGTTTATTTTAGTCTTCAAACCAACCTAAGCGCTGGTGACAAAAAAAAAAAAAAAAAAAAGCTTAACATTGGGCTAAAACTTCACCGTAGCAACTTTAAATCACAATGAATGGGACAAAATTCACATAAACGTTGTCTCACAGTATCACAAACACTAACCTTGCGCCTCATCGGTGGGTAAGGAAAGGAATCAACATTTTATAGCATTTGTTTCGATCCAAGATAAAAAGAAAAATCAAAGACAATCACCGGTGCCGTGTGAAGTTACTTTTCGTGCCAAAATGCTGAGACCCTTCAAAATAAAAGGCTACAAGCTTATAACAAGAAGTCAAGTTAAAACTTGCACATATAAACCATTTGACATGATGAAACAGAATACAGGGGCAGCTATATAGCATTGTTAAAAGTTATTTTTGTCAGTGAAATCAACTCTGTCAACTGGGTGAGTGAAACAATAAAATAAAATAGTTAAAACACTTAAAATAACTATTTTAACAATGCTATATTAGTGAGCCTTGAGTCAAATGTTGATTTTAGTCTATGCTGCGGGCTGCTAAGGAAATGGATCTTCATAATTTGAATACCCTTTATATAAACCATGCAAACGTTTTTGACCCAGCCCCCTAAAAGAATCTGAATTGAGAATCGTCTGGAACCGGAATCGAACTAGGAACCGGAATCGCTCAAACTCAGTCGATGCCCAAGCCTATCCCTCGCAAGTGCAATTTCTACAGTTGCATTTTCTCATGTTTGTACTTGATTTATGTATATTTTTTCATTATATTTCATTAGATTCACACCTTTACAAATCGGTTTCATAATTGTAAATGTAACAAAATACACACCTTTTCTTTCACATCGTAACTCTGATTTCGAACAGCTTCTGAGTACTGTAGCAAAGTAGGTTATTGTGTACTTTGTACTTGTGCTGTTTTTAATTCAACTAGGTCGTGGAATGTGAAAGTGTTTAGTTTGATAAATAATGGATTGGTTGGTTCTATATCATTTGATCGATTAATAATTCATATAGCTCTTTTTTGTAGCTTGTAGCTTTTTTGTAGGGGACACTGGTTCAAATCCGGCCTCGCCTGTGTGGAGTTTGCATGTTCTCCCCGTGCCTGCCATTGGTGTTTGGTTGGTCTTGTGTCTCGAAAAACTAGTGAGTCAGGTCACTTGAATCTCAAGGCACAACTGTATATCTTTGTGTCCTTAGTGAGTGCAGTCGCCCAGCAAATCCTGTGGAACTGCTTGATTGAGGATCCTGCCCTTGTCTTGCGCCATTTCCTGGAAAAACTCACTGTGAGCAACCGGCAGGTAGGACAGCAGCCTCACAGACAAGTCATCTAAAGTGTGACAGCTGCCAAGTATGACGACACCTTGATCTTCACCAGGATGAGTTGATGTACATGTTGAGGAAGCTGCTGCTTAATATTGGAGACCTTCCAGCACAGACCTCCCACATCCTTTTCAACTACCTGGTGAGTGTGTGAACACAATTTTCATTCATTTTCGACTTGTCTCGAGTTGAGTCCTTTTCCCCTAGGTGGGCCTGATCATGTATTTTGTGCGGACCCCCTGCGAGTGGGGGATGGATGCCATCTCCGCGACACTCACCTTCTTGTGGGAGGTGGTGGGCTATGTAGAAGGGCTATTCTTCAAGGACCTGAAGCAGACCATGAAGAAAGAGCAATGTGAAGTCAAGCTGTTGGTCACAGCATCCATGCCAGGTGAGATGGATGGAAAGAATGTGTTACAATTAAAGACATCATCTAGCCAGTGAATTTCAAAGTGTAGTGATACGCAGGCTACCTCTAGTGGTTCGTAAAGAATCGTTTAATTAAATATTTAAAATAAATAATGTTTCAGTGGTTTAAACTTGATTAATGTTGTACAGTACATTTAAGTGAAATTTTGTCGTATTTATTTTTTTACAAGACAGTTGCATTCAATCTTTTAAAACTGTTTGTTGTCAAATATTTATATAGGTACTGTTTTTTTATCACACATTTTAATCATTTATTTGCAGATGTTCCTATATTTAAGCCCACTTGGGCCAACTTAGGTACTGTATTTTAATGATGGTCATAATGGTGGTTACTTTGAGATCAATGGTAAATATTTTTTGAGGTGATACTTGGTGTAAAAAAATTGAAAAGCAGTGATCCAGGCTGTGGATCTGGATTTGAGAGATGGCCTTTTCATATATTTGGTGCAGGAACCAAGACTCTGGTGGTTCACGGACAGAACGAGTGTGACATCCCGACACAGCTGCCAGTCCATGAAGACACACAGTTTGAAGCTCTGCTTAAGGTATGACCTTCAACCTGGACTGCCAGATCATCAGCAGTTTATGAAAAACATTGATGATCTTCCTTCCCACTAGGAATGTCTGGAGTTCTTCAACATTCCAGAGGCCAGATCGGCACATTACTTCCTCATGGACAAACGGTGGAACCTCATCCATTATTCCAAGGTATGACAGAAACACCCATATTAACTGACTTGTTGGCAAATCATTTTGTATTATCTTTGACAAAGTGCTTAGATTTTCCCTGTGTCTTTTCACTGTGTTGCTATATGATTTTTGCCTCCATCAGACATACGTAAGAGACATCTATCCGTTTCGGAGGTCAGTCTCTCCGCAGTTGAACCTTGTCCACATGCTGCCCGAGAAAGGACAGGAGCTGATCCAGAAACAGGTTCAGTCAGCGTTTCATGAATTGACATTGTTGTGAAAGAGTGTGCCCTCTGGCTTCCTCTCATGTTTTGAATGTGTCTCCATTCACTTTGTTTTTAGGTGTTTTCCCGGAAACTGGAAGAGGTCGGCCGTGTGCTCTTCCTCATCTCCCTCACTCAGCATATGCCCGCTGTGCATAAGCAGTCCCACGTCTCACTGCTCCAGGAAGACCTGCTCCGCCTGCCATCCTTCCCCAGGACCGCCATTGATGCTGAGTTCTCTCTGTTTAATGAGCCACAGGGTTAGTCTGACTCTTAACGCCTATTGTAATCCCCTATATCAGTGGTTCTCAAACTTTTTTTTACACCAAGTACAGCCTAAAAAATACTGTACAAAAATACTCAAATAAAATAGTATACTGAAATAAAACACGAAAAAGTATATTTAATATTATTTTAAGCCACTGTAACATTTTGCATTTGAACATAGCACTGCACTTACACTTGTACTCATAGGTTTGATTACCCTGGCAGAATTTCTAAGGTGTGTACCATTCTTTAAAGAAAACTTGAGCGATCAGACAAAACACAAAAAAATTTATTGATTCATATTAAACTAGAAGCCATTTCAAAATAGCATAATTATTAAACAAGACATAACAATAAAGAAATTAATGAGATGGTCCCCACTGAGTAATCAGTCATAGTTCCCCCCCACACACACACAAAATGCCAATTCTGCTAGGGTATTTATGTAAACGTAAGGGCACAACTGTAAATATAGGGAAATAAAATTAACTTCTTAAATAATGATTCAATTAAATTTATTGCACATATAAGTTACATAAAAAAAAATACCCAAATGATTAAAAACAAAGTTCTTAAAGTTAAAGCTAAATACAAATGGACTATATTGGCAGTGATCAATAATTGTTTAAACCATAACTATACCACAAACTAGAATCTTTTTTAATTTTTATATTGTGTGTGTTGTTGAAAATTTTAAACATAGTAGAGTGTGGCGTTTGCATGTTCTCCCCGTGCCTGCATGGGTTTCTCCGTGTACTCTGGTTTCCTCCCTCATCCCAAAAACATGTACGGTAGGTTAATTGAAGACTCTAAATTGCCCATAGGTGTGGATGTGAGTTTGAATGGTTGTTTGGTTATATGTGCCCTGCGATTGGCTGGCGACCAGTTCAGGGTGTACCCTGCCTCACGCCCTGAGATAGCTGGGAAAGGCTCCAGCACACACGCGACCCTAATGAGGATAAGCAGTGCGCAAAATGAATGAATGAAAAACTATAAAATAGTTTCGGCTACCATACCAGAACAGTTTTAGGTTATAATAACACCATTAACCACTAGAGATCAGAGATCGCTTACCTTAGCGATGTCATAATGAAAATCAGCAGGAAGGGAGAGCTATTCATAGCTACGTGGCAGCCATGTTGGGGATGTCGACTTTCCCCTGGAAGGAAATGCATGGACGCTGAAATTAACATAAGTTGCTCATTTCTCAACTGATTTTCATAAGGGTTACTGTTTTGTCAACACCAAAACGTATGCTATGAATGTACAGCATTTGCAAAAAAGCCAGAAGCTTTTTTTTTTAATGTGTGCGAAAGGGACTCCCAGTTCTCTTGTCGTAATTGTACACCGTTGTATGCAGCACAATGTATCGGCATCCTTGGTCTTTTGGTTTTCCTGCCTTCCACACACATGGAATGCTCTGACAACGTCAACTTCTCGAGCTTAGCGTCGCCATCGACACGAAGCCCAATATGGGCATGCCGTATCTACCAATACTTACATTTGAGGTTAATGGCGAAAAGCTGCGGTAAGAGAAAACTCGACGAAGGAAATCGTGGTCCCATGTGGCCCCCTGGTAGCGCTGACAAAAAAATTGTAGCCACCACAATAATTTAAGTTGCCCATCCCTGATGGATCACTTTGACACTGAATACTACCTCCCTATTTAGCCAGAGCTTTGGCGCCCCTTTTGGCATCTTAAAGAAAAGAGCAGAAAACATTTTCATTGAATAGCTGAGGATAAGGCAGCACGGTAGATGACTAGTTAGCACATCTGCCTCACAGTTCTTGAGGACCCGGGTTCAAATCCGGCCTCGCCTGTGTGGAGTTTGCATGTTCTCCCCGTCCGTGCGTGGGTTTTCTACGGGTACTCTGGTTCCCTCCCTCATCCCAAAAACATGTATGGTAGGTTAATTGAAGACTCTAAATTTCCGTAGGTGTGAATGTGAGTGCGAGGGGTTGTCTGTTTCTATGTGCCCTGCGATTGGCTGGCGACCATTTTCAGTGTGTACCCGCCTCTCGCCCAGAGTCAGCTGGGATAGGCTCCAGCATGCTTGCGACGCTACTGAGGATAAGCGGCATGAAAAATGGATAGCTGAGGATAGGTTCCACAGAAAAAACACAGAGGTGAAGAGCGAACTACAAATATGCAGCGGTTTACTGTGAATACAGGGTATTCTTAATATCTGCCTCTTTGTCCTTCAGGTAAGGAGCTATTCGGGTTAGATACCCTTCACAAGGTGCTGTGGATCAAGCTCCTTGAGGAGATGTTCCTGGGGATGCCCAGCGAGTACCCGTGGGGAGACGAGATGATGCTGTTCCTCAACGTTTTTAATGGGGCGTTGCTGCTGCACCCGGAGGACAGCGCCCTCCTCAGGCAGCACACGGCAACTGCCATCAACACTGCGGTCCACTTCAATCACCTGTTCTCACTGAGTGGTTATCAGTGGATCCTGCCAACCATGCTACAGGTATTAGGGGCATGTTGAAGTTGTTGAGCTTTTGTCTAAAACTAATATCTGAACAGTATTGGAAAAGTCACAGAATACAAATATCTAGGCATCTGATTTCACCAAAAAGTTACAAATTTTAAACTCATAGATGCACTCACAAGTACCGTAAACTAAAGCAAGAAATTGTATATTTGTACCATAACACAAGAAATTCCCCCCTACTCTGCAGTAATCGGCTGGTCGAAGCAGTCTATCAGTTTTGGATCGTGGTGATGTTATTGTATCTATAGACATGCCTCTCTCACCACATTAAAACCACTGGGCTGTTTTTTTTTTACTCTGCACTTAGATTCAATACAGGCGATGGCTATTCCACACATCACTGCACTTTCTATCAGAGCCAGTGAATATCTGTACAATAAGATTTACACTGGCTCCTCTTCATTGACAGTCTTGAAAGGCAACGTGCTACTGGTCAAGTGAAGTGTTTATTGCTCAGTTTGTCTGAATTATTATCTATTTTATCTATCTATTCCCTACATTAGATGTTTTAGATGTTTGGTCTGTGACCTAAGGTGTAGCAGTTTGGAACTGCTTGAACAAATCTACAGTAGGCCCCGCGGATGGTGTAACTTGGTCTAAGGAAAGGTGATCGAGTAATCACCCGAAATGTCAGACAGTTATTTGTCATTTTCGAGAAACTAATCCGGTGGCACGGTGGGCGACTGGTTAGAGCGTCTGCCTCACAGTTCTGAGGACCCGGGTTCAATCCCCGGCCCCGCCTGTGTGGAGTTTCCATGTTCTTCCCCGTGCCTGCGTGGGTTTTCTCCGGGTACTCCAGTTTCTTCACCCATCCCAAAAACATGCATAGTAGGTTAATTGACAACTCTAAATTGCCCGTAGGTGTGAATGGTTGTTTGTTCGTATGTGCCCTGCGATTGGCTGGCAACCAGTTCAGGGTGTACCCCGCCTCCTGCCCAATGATATCTGGGATAGGCTCCAGCACGCCCGCGACCCTAGTGAGGAGAAGCGGCTCAGAAAATGGATGGATGGATGGAGAAACTATTCACTAATGGACATTTGGTCTGGGAAAAAGAATTTAAAATGCATTAATTGATGATTGAAATTTTTAAATAAACCAACGTTTATTTATTTTTTTGGTACTAGATAAATCAAAAATTCTGGTTAAACTCATGGTTAATTCCATTGATATGAATAAATTAACACAAATGTGAAAAGCAAAATTACTTACTGTGAGGAGCCGCAATATCGATTTTGTGAAAATGCGCAATTCACAACAGTTCAAAACCATGATTTGTTTGCACTCACCGTGGTAACAGTTTTGTTTGAAACAATGTTTCAAATGATCAAAGCAAATTTACTTACATAGCACCTTTTATGCATTAAAAATTTAATATGTGCTTTACAGCAATTAAAATGACGAAAAAGCTTTAAAAGGTATTTGAGACTGAAGACAAGACTATGACTGACATGACTGTGAGAACTGCTTGGTGTGAGTGACGGTCTGCTGATTACTGACGTGTTAGTGCGTTTATGTACAGGTATGTGTGTGGTGTTTGAGAGACAAATGCTGGAATCTTGCCAAGTGTTTGATGAATGTGCATTGTTTGACTGATGACAGGTAGATCTGTTGTACACTATGGATACTGTATGTATCTGTGTGCGTGGTATTACTCATGTAATACGTCGTGAGCTGTTGCAGGGAAAAATAAGTTAGGGGAAATCTTTTTTTTTTTTTTTTTTAGGATTGATGATTAACTAGTGTGATGCTGATACTAATGGATTAAAAAACACTTTCAGTTTGTCTTGTTCATACTCCTGTAATATTCGACAATAGTCATTCAAACACAAGACTGTTGTTACCATTTACAATCTCAGTAAAATGATCAAGAAATATTTAAGTAAAGCTTTGAAATGAAATGCACATCTCACATATACTTGTTATGGGGGCAGGTTTATGCAGACTATGAAGGCAACCCCTTATTGAGGCAGGGAATTGAGTTCTGCTGTCGGCAGTTCTACATCCTCCACCGCAAGCCTTTCATCCTACAGTTGTTTGCCAGTGTGGCGCCACTGCTGGAATTCACAGTAAGGTCAACAAGCTGCAGCACTCCAAATTCAAATGTTTCTGTACACTTGTAAATCCAGTTTTGGTTACAAAAACCTTTCTGTCTTCAGACCAGCACCAGTAGCGGCCTTTCCAAGGGCGTGTCATCTCAGTGTCTATTTGACCTTTTGGTCTCTCTGGAAGGCGAGACTCTGGATGCCCTGGACGCATTGGAGCTGGTTAAGGCAGAGAAACCATTGCGTTCGCTGGGTAAACTCTGACACTGTTGTTTCATTTTGCAGATACGCAGCAAAACGTGGCTTGTACATTCGTTACATTCTCTAGTCACATTTGAACAATGACTGCAAATTAAGAAATGTACAGGTGGATATTGATATAAACCTTCCTTTTGTTGCAGATTTCTGCTATGGTAATGAGGACTTGGCTTTTTCTATTAGTGAAGCCATCAAGCTGTGCGTCACCGTGGTAGCCTATGCACCCGAATCCTTCAGAAGGTAAATTCCATCCTTTTGAACGTTACATTGGACTTGTTTATATCAGACTTAAAAATGTAACAATTTAATAATTTGGTCAGTCTTCAAATGCTGATGGTGCTGGAGGCCCTGGTGCCGTGTTACCTCCAGAAGCTGAAGAGCAACACAATGACCATGGAGTCAGCATCTGCAGCCAGGGATGAGATCGCAGCTATTGCCGCTCTGGCCACATCACTGCAGGCTTTGCTCTACAGCTCGGAGGCCCTCACAAGGTGCCACTCTTATCCCCACCTTGTCTTTGCCATGGTTTTGTCTATTTAGCAACAGAGGTTGGGGACTCGAGTCACATTATTGACTCAAGTCAGATTTAAGTCAACGATTTTGGGACTTCCTTGGCTAAAGTTATGAAAGACTTGATTTGACTTTGGTTCAGGAATCGGGACACTCAACTTGACCTAAGCTTTTTCAACACGAGTTAACTAGTCTCGCCTGCTTACATTTGAAAATTTGCTTCTTCAAGATAGTGTGCCATTTTTATGGGTGTTGAAAGAAAAGTGAATTTTGGTGTAGTGCATGTGAACCAAGTAACCAACTAGTAGCCTATGCTATGATGTTGTGTGCAGAGGCCACATCATGAAACACATATTTTGGAGACATTATTCAATTTGCATTTAATTATTGTTTTTTAATAAAAATAAAAAAAGATGGAAAAACAGAATGGCTACATGCTGGGCTTGCAAAAGAGACACAACAACTACGATATATAACTAAATCTATCACTCTAAACCCCACAAAACACGTAAGCTATGCTGACTTCAAACATTAGCTAACCGATACCAGGTCAAACATAAACTAAACTTAATGTCGGTTATGCGTTTAATTGAAAAGAGACAATAATAGACTACAGGGAGACTGATTTAGTAAAAAAATGTGATTTTGAATGTGTTACTTGATTTACAAATTGGTTAACCAAAGTAATTACTTGCTTGAAATTTAGTGGCTTGCTTGATTTTTGCCAACGTAACTTGGGATTTGCTTGACAATTGAAGGTTAAGTCTTGAGACTTGCTTATGACTTGCATGACTTACCCTCATCTCTGCTTAACAGTACATTTGTTAACAGGCCAATGACAGCGCCACAGATGTCCCGCTGTGATCAGGGCCATAAAGGAGGAACCACTGCCAACCATGCCATGTCAGGAGGAGTCAACACGAGGTCAGAGGATGATGATGTTTTTTTTTTTTAATTACAGTCGTATCTTGAGTGCACAAAAAATTAGTTGGGAGTCAGCTTCAGCCATTTAGCACCTAGATGGAAGCATCAAACTTCAAAACGTAATCTGTTGTGAAAATGAGTCTCTCTTTTTTTTAATCACGGGTCCTAAAAAAAGTGATTGCTGAGAAGAACTGGATGATGTCCATCTAATTAAAGGTTGAGGTAATGGAATATGAACAATGTGTGTGTACCTGGCGAAGCCGTACAAGCGTAATATGTACAAAACTGAAGCACGAGTCGATAAAGGCTATAAACACCCAGACAAGGGTGTTTAAAGAATCTCTAAACTGTGGGCCTCTGTCGATTTTAAAATATGGAGAAAGTGAGGAAAGTGTAGCAAAAATGCAAAACTGAAAAAGATTAAGTTCAGTGAGATTGTTTATTTCTTGACATTCTATTTTACTGTTATTAATGTGTGCAGTACAATACTATACAGTGCTATTAAAAACACATCACAAAATGTGTTTTTGGGGGGGCTGGTACAGCTTGTTAGCGTTTTCATTTATTTCAATAGGAAAGGTTTTGAGATACAAGTGATTTGAGTTGTAAGCATGGACATGGAACATATTAAACTCATAAGTCCATGTAGTACTCTAGCTTTTAATGAGGTCTTTATGTACTTTGATACATGTCGCTCAGGGACAACCTCCACCTGCTGGAGGAGGGCCAGGGCATGCCGAGGGAGGAGCTGGATGAACGCATCGCAAGGGAGGAGTTCCGCCGACCACGAGAGTCCCTGTTAAACATCTGCACAGAATTCTACAAACACTGCGGGCCCCGTCTAAAGATCCTGCAGAATGTAGCTGGTGAACCGCGCGTGACTGCTCTGGAGCTGCTTGACATCAAGTCCCACATGAGGTGACTAGGACGACAACGCTGTCTGACATGCACCTTCACTTTTGTCTGCTTGTTGCTGGTGGTGGCGTGGCTGGGCACGATGGTGTTGGGAGCGGACCATTATCGTCCACTATGCTGTCTTAATGGGACTATGACTGTTGTTGATACAGCTATTGTTGTGCCCATTGTTCTCTCGTCCCTGACCCTGTCGTTCAATCCCTCGAACCTGTTTTTTTCTCTCTGCGCTCTGTCCCTTTACTCTGTCTCTCCATCTCAACCCAACCGGCCAAGACAGACTGGGAGGTTTTTTTCCTTCGAGGGAGTTTTTCCTTGTCTCTCTTAAGTGTTTGCTCATGTGGGGTTCAATTGGTTTTGTGCGAGAAGTGTGGTTCTTGACCTGCTCAATGTGTAAAGTGCCTTGACATAACTTTTGGCGCTTACTGAAATACAATTGATTTGTGTGTTTGTGTGTGTCCTTCCCAGGCTGGCAGAGATCGCCCATGCTCTGCTGAAGCTGGCACCATACGATACCCTGACTATGGAGAGCCGAGGCCTGCGCCGCTATATCATGGAGATGCTGCCCATCACCGACTGGTCTTCTGAGGCCGTGCGTCCCGCTCTCATCCTCATACTCAAGAGGCTTGACCGCATGTTCAACAAGATCCACAAAATGCCCACGCTCAGGTGCGCTCGCCCACAGGCATTATGCACCAGGTCTGTTCAATCCCACTTTTACTTTCTCTGTATCCACGTGAGTGTATCGTGCTGTGCCAGTGCCGTGGTGTGTACAGTAGATATGCGGCTTCTTGGCACTGTCCTGTCGCACTGCCTCCGTGGGTGCTGTCCCGTATGCGTTGCTGTGATGTATTTTTGTGCGGTCACATGTGGATAGCCAACCGGGTCAAGTCTTCTGCCATGAAACTATTTAGATTTTATTGTAGATAAGTAAAACAACGACAAGGGTTTAGACCAGAATCCCATTTTTGTGCGAAAGTACATGGACGAAAGCAGGTTTGGCTAACTCGATGAGCATGAGCCCAAAAAACAGCCCACGCCATCGCAAAGAGCTACACAACATGCTCCCAAATCAACAGTAATAAACAATGTTCAGACACAATATTAGGTGCACCTATACAACCATAGCTATTTCTATTTTGTTTACCTCCAGCTCCATGAGGAGGTCAATTATTTTGAACAGCTCTCAGTATTGTGCAATTGACACCAGCGCTTAATCCACTTAACTACAACCGCAATAATAAATATATTGTTCACTGAGTAACTCAAGTCAGTCGAAAGTGAACATAATCTTTGTAAAGGCAGTTTTTTAAAATAATGCTCTTATTCTGCACCTCATTGGATTGTGTAGGTACTTAATGTTATGCCAAGTTGGTTTATACTTACCACCTCGCCAATGGCAAATGGAAACAGAATGTGGCAAAGCGAATATTGCCCACGTTCTCCACTATGGCGAATCAAAATTTGCGTGTGTCAAAATTCAGAAGCCCTTCCTGATAAAAGTTAAAGTGACCGCCCTCATTCTGCGGTGTGTAAACGGTGTTAATGGTTTAGTTTTTCCCCGGCTTCGTAAAATGGTTCACTCCTGTCTATATATTGTTTATCTTCAATTAAAAAGACTAAATTTAAGAAAACTATGTATAAAGTGCTTAAGATCCTTCTTGGGGATTATCAAATAAGTGAATCACCTCAATAATTTTACTTTAATTGGTAAGAACATTAATTAACATTTAATATAGTTTACCATTTAAACCGCTTTTCTACGCACATCTTGGTGATGAAAAGCATCACTCATTTCACTCTCTACTTTATCTCTATACTCGGCTGACACTAACAGCAGTGCTACTGCTACTGACAAGAGCATCATTATACAGTATTACATTTTTACAAGGCATGAATTTAAATCAATGTCAATATTCTACCATGATGGAAGGTTTTTAGTTTTACAATCCAATAGTATTCATTTCATCATAACGTTTAGGCCTGGCCTACAGGAAAGAGTTGTTCATTTGTTGGCTACATCCAGTGTTGTGTTTGCCATACTATAGACAAATTGAGTTCTTGTTTAGTGAATAATGCTGAAAATAACAAACTTCCTCCCCAAAAATCACATGGTATCTCACAATCGCAATATTTGTCTAAAAGAAAGAAACAAACAAAAACTTGCAATTAAGAATATTTTCCCAAATCATTCAGCCCTACTCCCGATTAATGAATGAGTAAGTAGTTTTAATTGGGCCCACATTATTAAAGCTCATCGGCTTAGTTCCCACTAACGAGGACTGGCTAAGTGTGGCTAAAGGTTTAGCCAAATAAACACGTGATGTTGTGGCTAACACAAGTGTGGCTCGGAGATTTTGATACTTCTTAGCCACATTGGGTAATAGCTTTCACTACACAGTGCCAACCCTGGTACTATACAGTATGTCCCATCATAGCTCTACACTACAGTACAGAGTTAATTACTATATACCTCCAACAATATTCAACAGTGGACCCTCAACAGCATTTTCCCACAATCATATTTGGGTTTGAATTACATCTGTGGTTACACGAGGTAACCATGGCAACAGAGACATGTTTTGATTTCACTGAGTAAAATCTTTTATTTAGAGGGGGGAGTAAACATTTCCAGACATAACGATGAACCATACATTGATGTCACTAGAATGAAGAATAAAAAATGTCTGCTTCTTGAGTAACGTTTTGGCATGTGCAAAGTTTGTCAATATTATTGTTGTCAATATTAGCATGAAGTGAGCAGAAATGGTGCGCTACGTTTGTAATGTTAAAATGTGACAAGGAAGCGCAATTCTAATAGTGTTTGCAGGCAGCTAGAAGCCACTTCCAACTAACTAGATAACCAGCAAGCATTGAATGTGCATGGACGATCAAAATTCATTCATATCCATCCATCCAGTATCTTCAGAACCAAAATCACAAGTAGGCCTTTATGGATATTTATTTGATCACTGGGATACGGTAATACTGGAACAGAAAAGGTAGTTTTTATATCAATATTTTTTTATGTTTTTCTCCTTAAAACAATTGGGTATGATGAATCTTATTTAGCACATTAAACAAAAGCATATTAAATAATGATGATGATGATGAAGAAGAATATGAGTACACACAAAAACACTTCTGATCTCTTGATCCATAGCAGGTGCACAAGCAGGAACTTAGACCAGGAACATACTATAATATGCAGAACTGCAAAACTTAAGATGGATAAAAGTACAGTTCCATGACTGAGACTAGACCCAGATGTTGTATGTATCACACCAGGGCCTGTTGCTGCACTGTATGCTACATTTGTGAGCTTCTCAATCTTTGCCGCCAATGTGAATTTGATTGATTATGGGAGGGAATTCTGGAAACTGCGAGCATCTTTCAGCATTTGTGTGGTCTGACTATGTGTTTGTGGTGGGGGGTGGGGATTGTGGCGGCCTGCGCTGCTTGCTTCTGTGGTTTTCCAGGAGACAGGTGGAGTGGGAGGCAGCCAGCAACCTGATTGAGGGCATTTGTCTGACTCTCCAGCGGCAGCCAATCATCTCCTTCCTCCCGCACCTTCGCTCGCTCATCAACGTCTGCGTCAACCTGGTATGAAGAGCACAAGGTTGTGCTTGTCCGTGTTGTTGTTTGCTTCTAAGAAATGGGCCTGCTAGGGAGTTCAATCTGGGGGGTATTCCAGCAAGCAGGTTACGTGAAATCTCAGAGGAAGTCGACCCTGAGATGAAGGAAAGCCGGATCATTCCGTTCCAAAGAGCTGGGGAGGAGGAATTCCGAATTAGTTACCGTGGTAATGGAGTCCGTGAACCTAACCTGCTCGCCTAGCAGTTTAGGTAAAGTCAATCCTGACTTTCTACGTGTCTCCTCTCAAGTGAATCAAACACGGTTCGTCCGTTTCTCCGCAATCCCATCGATATTGAGGCACAACTAAATCTAAAATATGCTGGGATTCCCGAACTAATTTATCATAAAAAAAACTATTGCTTTTCATATTCAGTCAACATGGTGGATTTGTGCTGCGGTACAAATTTTATGCAATGATGTGTCTGCCTGTGAGAAAAGTCACAGTCACAGTGAAATGTCTCTTATGGTGTAAGAAAAATAGTTTCACAGGATTGCAAGTGATAGATGTAAAAATCATTTATCTCAACATATTTCATTTGATCAAATCATGACCCTGACAAGAATTTTATCACAAAACTTTTTTGCATTACGTTTATTTTCCTAAAAATGTGATTAAATATATTTTTTAATTTTATCTATTTTGTAATATTTTCTCTTAGAATTGGTTGATTGATTAAATATTAATACAATTCAGTACATATACATTTAACAATGATTTGTTTGTTTTTAATAATTGGTTATTCAAGTTAATTTTGGTTGATTTTAAATTACATTATAAAATGTGAATACATTATTTTGTGTGTAAAATAAACCAGTTTACATTTGTATTCATCATTTACTTTTTATTAATTTAACAAATTAAATCATTGGTTGATTTATTAATTTAAAAATGGTAGTAGTAATCGTCGTCGTCGTAGTTTTATTTTTAGTATTTTATAAAAATTACTGAAATATGTTTTTATAAATTTGAAATCTTAAAATTTCAATAATTGCTTCATTAATAATCATTAAAATCAGAAATATTTTATTGTTTAAAATTTGTTTATTCATTTTTTTATTTTGTTTAATCTATCTATAATAAAATATGGTTAATTGATTTATTATAAATAACATATTTTTAAAGAACCCAGTATTATTTTATTATTCGAGGAAATCATTTTTTAACCATTTCTTTTGCCCTTATCTGCAAATGACCTGGCCCATCTGTCCATTTTAAAAATCCAATGTAGCCCTCGAGCACAAAAAGTTGACACCCCCCCAATGCAGTCTTATCGGATGTCTTTTTGGCTTCCAAATTTGAGGTGGCTGGGACACGTCGTGCATTTAATGTACTGTATATTCATGTAGGATCTATAAATCAATGACACCAATTTCTAAATGAAATTGCGTTAAATAAAAATGTGTTGAATGTTAAATGAATATTTACTTTATTAATAAATAATTAGTATGAATACAATTACGCATTGAAACTCCACATTTACTCACGCATCAATTGCTTCTCTTTCCTTCACTTCTGCAGCAGTGTTACTTGTTTTGTTTTTGCTTTTTGGGGTGTTTTTTTACAGAATATAGTTTCATATCACCTCAGCCTTCATTAGCACCTCCAATTCCAAGGGGGAAGTCAGTAACCTGACATGTTTCTCTCAGTTTCATCTTTGTATGATTTTACTGTTTGTATCTTTTAGTTTATGCTTTTGCAGTGCAGGTGATCACTTCCTTTCTTACACATTTACAATAGTTCTCACATTAGTTTGTACAGTTCGGGAGTCAATTTAGGTTTTGAGAAATACCATGCACATGGAGTGAAAGACGTCTGAGGTTGTTCTTACTGCTTTGTAAAAGGATAGTTCATATATAGCTTTGCTTAAAAGAGAGGGGAAAACACACAAAACTTATTATTTATACTAATTATGCTCTGATTTTACTGGTCCGGCCCCTAAACTACAATGACTTTGACACCTCTTTTTTAAGCATTTTTTTTTGTTGCCGACAGGTTATGGGCGTGGTGGGCCCATCCAGCGTGGCAGACGGCTTACCCCTGCTCCACCTCAGCCCTTACCTCTCCCCGCCGCTCCCCTTCAGTACAGCGGTCGTCCGATTGGTTGCTTTACAAATCCAGGTACGGGTCTTCATACCACACAGGAAACAAGGCTACACTCAGTTCCTGGATTTATTGTCTTTGAGTCAGGACTGGTGAATTGGTGATAGTGCCAAAGATGTGTGACCATGGTTCTACAAAGACAGACCGTAAGATTGCAACAGCTTGTACAAAGTAGAATAGAAACATGCATCTAGCTTTGCAATCATAATACATGTTAAATGTAGATAATATTTAGTCAAACTACAATCAAATCCTTAATCAATATATCAATAATCAATAAACCTAATCTACAACATAAAGTAACGGTGGTGCCTTGTGATAAGAGTTTAATTCCTTCAGTGACCACGCTCGTTACTCCAAACACTCGTATCTCAAATCATCTTTTCCCATTTAAATTCCATTAATCCATCCCCCCCCCCCCCCCAAAAAAAAAAAAAAAAAGTAATGTACGGTATATTTTAATGAGGAGAACTAGCACTCCATGATATTGTATTTTATAAAAACATACAGTAATTACATAATTTAAAAAAATTTAAAAGAATCCATTCAATGGCCATTGTGCTGCTCTTTGTGGTGTGACCGCCTTAGTCACCTTGGGGTGGTATAAGACACACAGAAGGGTACAGTATACTGTTCTTTGAGCTGTCTCAACCCATCAGTAGGGAACTAATATTAGTCATTCTTCGCATAGGATAAAGACTATTTTGTGTTGCTGCACCGTTGGTGTTCAGTCCGGTGCTTAAAGGGTTGTAGCACCCCAACATGTGCATGCATGCATGCATGTTCATGACAATAAAGGTGATTCTTCTTCTTCTAATTAGTGTTAGCATTAAGCTAGCAGATTGAAAGGCTTAACTTTGTGGTTATTTTAAATGGACAAGGTGTAATTCTCTTTGTTTCATGTTTAGTGTGATAGTGAACTTCAACTGGGAGTGGCAATAAACAGCTTGAAGCCTGTTTTTTTTAAAGAACTGTTTACCACAGTGCTGCTTATTGTGAAGTGAGTTGTGTTGAGTTCACTGGCACGATACAGTGTAAATCTCTGCTCGCAAGTCAAAGCAAAACATTTGTCACTTGTATCTCAAGACAATTAATTAACCACAATAAGTTAATATTTTTATTTCTTACAGGCCTTGAAGGAAGACTTCCCTCTCAGCCATGTGATCTCACCTTTCACCAATCAGGAGAGGAGAGAGGGGATGCTGTTAAACTTGCTAATCCCCTTTGTACTCACTGTCGGGTCAGGAAGCAAAGGTATAAGCTTACACGTTTAGCTTTTTGAAATTTAGGCCCGAATTTCTGAATGCAACAAAAATAGTGATGGATCTTTACTTGCACTATGCGAATGTGTTCCTCACAGACAGCCCCCACCTTGACCAGCCGGAGATCTTCCTGCTGCTGCAGACTGTCATCAACATTCTGTTGCCGCCGCGCATCATCTCCACTTCCCGTACCAAGAACTTCATGCTGGACGCTTCGCCGGCTCACTGCTCCACCCCCGGTGACACAGGAAAAGACCTGCGCAGAGAGGGTTTGGCTGAGTCAACCAGCCAGGCGGCGTATCTGGGTATGAGTTGAATGATGATGTAGTTCAGGGGTTCTCAAGCTTTTTTTCAAAAATACAACTTTATTCTCATAATATTACAACTTTAATTCTGTAAAAGATATTTTTCTAAAAAAAACACCTTTGTTCGCAAAAAATAGGAGTTATTAAAATATACATTTAAAAAAAAAAAAAAAAAAACTGACAATATGGCACAATTATATCAGAGCTTTTAATTGGCCCAAAGCTATGGTAGCAAGGCGTATTTGTTTTGTTATGTTTATTTTTTTGTTGCACCTCTCCCCATTTCATTAACATAATAGCATAGTTGCCTAAATTATATTTGAACAGTTTTGGAAAATAAGAAGAAAAAAAATTATTTCAACAATCAAGACAAGTCCAGTTACCTCGATTCAACCTTTGCGGCTCACCATGACCTAAATGACTGAGAATCTACAAAGACAAAGAAAAAAAAAACTCAAATTTTTTGTTGATATTGTGACAATAAGTTTAAAAATTACTTTGGCAATTGTGCTGTCAGGGGAATAATATGTAGGTCTGCATATTAAATGATACTACAAAATAAATCTATAAATTAATTTAGCAAATTCTCGGTTTGAGAACCTCTGGTGAATTGCGTTGTTTGCTATCCTTCCTTTCATTCTCACTCACCTTTCTTGCATCCACAGCTCTGAAAGTGGTTTTAGTGTGCTTCGAGCGCTCTCTGGGGAACCAGTGGTATCGTCTAAGTCTACAGGTGAAAGAGATGGCTCTCAGGAAAGTGGGGGGCCTCGCCTTCTGGGACTTCATTGACTTCATCGTGCGAACCCGCATCCCCATCTTTGTCCTACTGAGGCCCTTCATACAGTGCAAGGTGAAGCAACCGTGCCAGAGTTTCTTCTTTTGCTTCAGTCGCTTTCATTTCCTCACCATCATCCGGCAATTTCTTCCGCTGATATCTAGTTATTGACTCAGCCGGCCGACTCCCAGGAAGAGATCACGGCCCGTCACCACATTGCCGACCAGCTTGAGCGGCGCTTTATCCCGCGACCTCTCTGCAAAAGCTCGCTGTTTGCCGAATTCAACAATGAACTCAAGATCCTCAAGGAGGCTGTCCACAGCGGCTCTGGTTAGAATCTCTCACGACAACGCTTTTACTGGTACCTCTGAGCATGTTCTGAACCACTGTTTTTACTTGTAGCGTACCAGGGCAAGACATCCATCAGCACAGTAGGCACCTCCACGTCGGCCTACCGCCTCAGTTTGGCCACAATGTCGCGCTCCAACACAGGCACGGGCACAGTTTGGGAGCAGGACAGCCAGCCATCCCGCCAGCCTTCGCAAGACACGCTCAGTCGCACTGATGAGGACGACGAAGAGAGTCAGAGCCATTTTACCTGGCGTTGTTATTTCACTTGCAGTCACAAATACGTCTCTGCCACCAGAAAGCTCAATATCCCTGACGTTTTGTGATTAGTGTGAGTCTCACTTCATGTATTTATGACATGACCTCTGGTGCTGTCTCCCTCCAGATGACTCGATAAGTATCCCCAGTGTAGTGAGTGAGCATGAGGCGTTCTTGCCCAGGCTTATATCAGAACGCCGATTCTCCAGCCATGCCACCGGCTCAGCTACTTTGCAACCCGAAGCCCCCCGCACCACCATGCTGCCCAGCCACAGGTAACAATTTGTCTTATGCTGTGAAGAGGCCAAGTCATATTTCGCTCAGAGGTGGCTAAAAAAAAAAACACTCTGTACTTAAGTGCAAGGACTGATCATAGTGTAAAAAAAAAAATCTGGAACGACTGATTAAACTCTTGTGCTGTATTGAAGTAAAAGTAAAACTTCTGATGTATTATTCTTTTTCAATCAGAGCAGGAATGGGGGGTGTCTGGGAAACCCCCCTAAAATAGGCCAAGCATCGTCCCTGGTGTAAGGTAAACAGATTATACTGTATGTAAGGCTAGCAGTGTTGTGCATCTTCTGATTGCAAATCACACGCCAATGTATTTTTTTTTTATTAGTCACTTTGAAAACCTTGCTTTTGTGTGGCACCACGGAGACTTTGTATGTGGTCATGTGACTTCCTGGCTCTGTTTGATTGGTGAAATGGAGTGAAACTTCACCAGTGGTTAGGCTGCATTGGTAGAACAGGAGGAGGCACAAGTCTCTCTGACGAACCAAAAAAAAGCAATTAAAAAACTAAAAGCAGCAAGGGGACTGTAGCTCAGTCTAACAGAGTAAAAGTAGTGTTTCTTCATAACAAAAATACTCAAGTAAAAGTAAAAAGGATGTTGTATTAAAATAACTCTCAAAAGAACAATTCATCCAAAAAGTTATTTTTAATACTGTAACTGTAGCTCGTTGCTACCCTCCTCTGACGAGAGAGATCTGTTTTCAAATGTAGGCAATAAAAAGTCATCATAAAATAAAAGCTCAGGTAAAGTACAGATTCCTGAAGAATCTGCTTTAGAACAAAGTATTTGTATTAACTTACATCTTACCACTGGTTTCAGTGTGTATCACAATGTTTTCTGACTCAGCAGCTGCTGGCAAGAATGTCAAAAACGTTGCAGCTGTCCCTAGTCAGCATGAGGTGATGTGGGTGCTGATGGATGTGGACTTAACTGCGAAAACTCCCGCTCTCCCCCTCCGCCTCCCACCCACCCTTTTTACAGTGAACCCAATGTGCTAGATGAGTCCCAGGGCCTTCTGCAGGAGGGTAACCTCTCTAGGTACAGTGCCCCCCAACCCTCTTTCTGTGTGTGTCCGGTGCATCTGTCCAGCAGTAGGAGGGACCCGGCCTCCAGACGGCCCTCCTTTATTGGCTGCCTCTCCGTATGATCACCCATCCACATCCAGTCCAGTCACCTCGACCCGTCACACTCCCCGCTCCCTCTTACCTGTTTCTCTCTCTCTGTCAGTAAATTGTGCATTTGTCTCTGTCTCCTCCCCACACCCCTCGAGTGCCGCACTGACCCTCATCTTCTCAGCTCATCAGCTGCGCTATCCAACTGGGCGTCCAACTGTGGATACCAATCTGTCGGGGCAAGGGGGTGAACTGTGGTAGCAACCCCAACACATGTTAGCCGTTGTCTGTTTTTTGAGAGCTCTGATTCAAACTACATCCTTAGTCGCCAAGGAAACTTCATACAAGGTTGCTACTCCAGCCCCCCTCCATCCCCTGTTGTGTTTGAATCATAACAAACTATGTGTGTTGTGTTGTGAGTGAGTAGAATAGCATCTGTGATCAAAGGATTGGTGCAGGGGTGGCCCAGCAGCATTATTGTTGTGTGTAGTTTGTTGTGTTTTGCTGTTATTGCATCTCAGTCACACACGTGTTATATGTATGAGTATTTCTGTTTGTTACCAGGGTTGCCAGTGTACAGAGCGAACCCGGTCAGCAAAACCTTCTCATCCAGCCTCCACTGGGGAGGAAGAGAGGCCTCAGACAGGTAAAGGTTTTCAAAACTTTTACAAGGGTATTTTCATCTCACCACAAGTAAAAATACTCCATTGTGACTGATTGAGTACAGTGGTGCCTTGAGATACAAGTTGAATTATTTCTGTGACCATGCTCGTAACCCAAAACAGTCATATCGCAAATCATCTTTCCCCATTGAAATGAATGGAAGTGCCATTAATCCGGTCTAGCCTCCCCAAAACAAAAAAATGTTTTTACTGAAATGTGTTTTTCATAAGGAAACGAACAAACTAACACTGTAATATTGTACTTTATTCTCAGAGTAATAACATCAATTAAATGTAAATACCAGTAATTAGTTTGTGCATCATGATTTAATGCTTCAATTCAATTACCCGCTAATTGTGCTTTGTGCTGCCCCTTCTGATGTGCCTGCCTTTGACTCCAGTGGGCATTATAATACAGTCATACAGACACTAACGAAAAAGAGTCACCACTACAAAAAGCTGGATATATTATGGTAAGTAGTGTATTATCAAATATAAGACCCCAAAGCACACAACCCAGAATTGGCGATTAACAGGACTTTCTTTGAAACAAAAGGGAAGTAAGAAGTGAGCATGAACTACAAGGTAGCACACAAACAACAACGACAAAAGTGTCGACGAGAAAAACACAGAAATAAGGAAAAACAAAAGTGGAGGGACGGAGAGCAAGAGGGGACAGACGTTAAGAAAAAAAAAACACATTAAAGGGCAACTAAATCAATCAAACAGAACAGAACTCAGATGTAAATGAAGGGACACAAGAATAAATTAACTCAAAGAGCACAATAGAATGTGAGATAAAACTACTATCAATAGGAAAAGGAAAACCCACAAGACCAAAATAAAGACTTGATCCAAGTACCGTATTTTCACAACCATAGGGTGCAACGTATTAAAAGGCGTAGTCTCTGTCACGGGGTCTATTTCTGTATTTAACACATACATAAGGCGCACCGCATTATTGGGCGCAGGCATGGTAAAACATACTCTAGCTTAAAACATACGGTAGCATGCATGCATGCATGCTAAAACAATGTTTTTAAAAAGGCATCGGGAGCAAAACTGTGTTCGGTTGTACTTTATTGAAGTATTTAACAATGTACTCACGTTATTTTTTGATCAATCCTCATCCACAAATCCATCAAAGTCCTCATCTTTTGTATCCGAAATGAACAGCTGGGCAAGTTTCAATCAAACACGCCAGGTTCGAGTCAGTCTCGTTGCCGTGCGGCTCCTCAGAAATGATGCCGGCTTTTACGAAAGCTCGATCAACAGTGCAAGCAGACGTTAGCCCAAGCATCCACAATCCATTCACAAATTGTCGCGTAACTCGCCTGGCGCTGCCTCCTAGTCTTAGTAAAGATGCGTTCATCATCCATCGCTCCCACGCCGCTCGCAGCTTCACTTTGAACGCCCTGTTTACACCGATGTCCAGCGGCTGGACTTCATTAACCCATTGCTCGAGTTGGTCTTTCAACTCGGGCCACCTCGCCTTGTTTACGCGTTTTCTTTTTCTTTTTCTTCCGCGGAAACTCAGCTTCGTCTTCTAGACTTGGCGAAGCTCGGTTTCCTGCTTCCTCCACTTGCGAACCATGGATTCGTTGATCTTGAATTCTCTCGCGGCTGCTCGATTCCCATGTTCCTCTGCGTAACTGATAGCTTGCAGTTTAAACTGTGCTTCGTAAGCGTGTCTCTTCGTAGGTGCAGTTTTCGACTGCCAGCCGCCCCTAATTTTGTTCATACGGTCATAGGTCGCCAACTCGCAGCGAAAGCCACCTTCAAAATAAAAGCGTCCCAATAATACGGACGTCAGTGCTCTTTGGTTAAGGAATGCAACCAGAAAAGTTAATTTGAATCTTGAGATACATTAAAAACATTTAGTTTGTTTGATATCTTAGGGAAAATAAATGGTAAATGGACTGCACCAGTGCCCAAAGCGCTTTACAAAGCCTCACATTCACACACACGTTCATAAACCAATGGGCGACTGCTGCCAGGCCCACTGGGAGCAAATTAGGGTTCAGTGTCTTGCCCAAGAACACTTTGACATCCGGACAGTCTTAGCAGGGATTCGAACCTGCTCTAGCTACTGAGCCAAAACCACCCCAACATAATCCCATTGGTATCGCAAGACAAGTCCAGATCTGTGTGACAGACCACCAAGGACTCCACAAAAAGAGGTTTGATGAAGATTTGATATTGTATTTCAAAATAAAAGTCTCAGAAAACTAATAAACTACATTTTTTAATATATCTCAAGATTCAAATTAACCTTGCTGGTTGCATTCCTTAACCGAAGAGCATTGACGTCCGTATTATTGGGAAGCTTTTATTTTGAAGTTGGCTTTGCCATGAGCAAAATTAGGGGCGGCTGGCTTGATTTGCTACTTTACAAGTGGAGGCTGGCTTGACCGGCGCTATATACCTACTGGGCGGCGTGCCTTTAGCGTCCTCCTTCACATGCATTCCACCAGGTGATGTGGTTGGCATATTATCCATCCATCCATGCATCCATTTTCTGAGCCGCTTATCCTCACTAGGGTCGCGGGCGTGCTGGAGCCTATCCCAGCTGTCATCGGGCAGGAGGCGGGGTACACCCTGAACTGGTCCCCAGCCAATCGCAGGGCACATACAAACAGACAACCATTCGCACTCACATGCACACCTACGGGCAATTTAGAGTCTCCAATTTATGCATGTTTTTGGGATGTGGGAGGAAACCGCAGTGCCCGGAGAAAACCCACGCAGGCACGGGGAGAACATGCAAACTCCACACAGTCGGGGTCGGGGATTGAACCCGGGTCCTCAGAACTGTGAGGCTGACGCTCTAACCAGTCGTCCACCGTGCCGCGAATCGCAGATTATTTGTGCTGAATTTGTTGTGTGATGGTGCTCTAATTGAAATGTGAGTGCAATCTGCTGTATGTTTGGGAAATCCTTGTTGTTGATGTCTATATGGGAACTGGATGTAAACTGGGGCCAGGGAAAAAAATTGCATCCAACACCGCCGGCATGATTCGGCTTTGTGTTGGTTGCGAAATGCCACATACATCTCCAATCTCCCGCGAAAATGTCCCGGTGGCCAAAGGGCCACGGAAGAAAGGGACTCGATGTGCACTCAGATGGCTTTGGTGACCCTCTCAGTGCATTCGATGTGAAATTTCATTGTTGTGGCGCAAGGTGTTGTGTGTACGCATGGTCAGAGATTTGCATAGATTTATGAACATCCCCACGCACAAGTCCAACTTGATAAATCCCATAATTTGCATGGGAATGTTCCTACGCACACTTTACGCACACTTGATAAATGAACTCCAAAATATGTATTATATATATTCTTGAAAAATATAATTTTGTGATTTCACACAAATTATTTACTTGTTGCAGATTTTTATTTAGGCATTAATTGCAAGGTTTTATGTTTAACACTGTGATGGTTATATAATGCTTAAGATTGTTCTGATTGCTTTTTATTTTTATTTTACTTCGTTATTCTGCAGCTGCGGCGCCCCCTGTTGTCCATTCCAAAGAATGAACCCCGTGGTCGTTCAGGAGCTCGGCTCTCCACAACTCGCAGGAGCATCCAACCCAAAAATAAACCACTGGGTAACAACGTCTTCAAAGGACACATACTATACAAAGTGGACCCCCGCATACTGGCGGTTTGGTACCTGCGAATTTTTTAAAATTTATTTTTAAGTGGAACCAACTAAAACACTTATTGGCGGTTTATCCCTGCTTATTCAATCATTTTGGGAGTTTAATTTAAAAAAAATTAAAAAAGGAATGCAATTATCATGGGTGTCAATTATCCACAGATTTTCGGTCCAGTCCTTAGCTCCCGCAAATAGCGGGGGTCCACTGTATAATTGACTTATCAGGTCTAATTAGTGGTCCAACTTACTGTGCACCAAATTTGAACCATTACACACAAAGGTGTGACAGTGAGCTCATCCGTCTCCCCTTTCACCCCCGTCCGTGTCTGTTCCGATGTTTGTTTTATCACCGCACACCAAACTGACATTTCTCACTCTGTTCTGTCTCATGCCTTTTGTTTCAAATTAAAGAAACTTTATTGGACTGTGAAGGTGAGACACACCCCTTAACCTTTCCTCTCCACCCTGCAATGGCCCACCCCTCTTTCTGCAACCTCACCCAGTAGGGCGCTCTGCATGTCTGTCTTGCACCCCTTCCAAATTCCTGCCTACCGCCCCTGCCTTCTTTAGTGGTGCTGATGTGCTAGTGACTCGAAGCGTGTCAACATGTGCAGCTATCGCTATGTTTTTAACCACGCGTGTGTGCCCTCAGCAGTGCAAGGAGACCAAAAGAGATCGGTCACCTTTACGGAAACACAAGGGCAGCAAACGTGTGTGGGAGTCAGCAAGCCTTTGAGCCCCAGCGGCACAGATGTTCCAGTTGAGGGCAGGAAGACCAATCCTGCCATGACTAAGCCCCCCACACTGGAAGTGCCGTCTGCCTCATCGGCCACCGTCATTGCCGACCTGCACAGCCCTGCGAAAACACAGGTGCCGATTTCTAATCTAAGTTAAGTTTTTGATAAACTGTGCCTTTACGGGGCTCTCAAACATTTTGGATCAAGGGGTGAACTTCTGCAAGGATCCCCTCATAATCTTAGCATCAAATGAACATAAATACTTATGTTCACCTCTAAATTCCATGGGAAATAGTGTTTTTTGTTTGTTTGTTTACATTTTAATCTAAATATTCATGACCTGTTTAACAGAAAATAACATAATTCAATATTTATCCCTCATTGCTCGCTGACGTGGACTGCTTCCACTAACAACAATGGCTCAGAACAGAGAGGAGCGAGTTTACAAAAGTGCGTTCTTGTGTTGTCAATTTACGTTAGTACACGCCTCACATTTTTGTTAACATTTTATCATATATTTTCATGGGTCAAAACTAAAGAAATGACACTTTGTATGTATGTTGTTTTTTTTTTTTTAAATTATTATTTGAATGTAAAGCAATGTGTTCAGCTTGAATAACAGTGTAGATCTACTGTCCTCTCCAACTAACACACAGCCTTTTATGTCTGGCGAAAAAAATGGCAAACTATTGACACTTCATACAATTGGACAATTAGGACATTTTCTCTTGGAGGTTTATTTTTTTTTTGTGCCAGTTTAGACATTACTGGCTGTGTTTTCTATTATAGCAAAGTGTAATTTCTTTAGTGTTGTCCCGTGAAAAGATGTAATACTGTAAAACATTTACAAAAATGTGAGTCGTGCCGTGTACTCACTTTGTGAGATACGGTACTGACCGCTCTAACGATTATTTTTCAAAGAAGCATCCAGCAAGTTTAATTTTCGCCAAGAAACAGACATGAGCTGGATCATCCTCACATTGCGTTCCTAATGGCAAGAAAGGAACCCTGCGGAAGGCAATCAAAGTCATAGGGGCTGAACATCACCAAAGACATGGTGCCCATTTATACATTGCAAAAACATTCATTTATCCAAATGTTGGATACTTTTGACCCGTGTTATGTGCATCCAGGCCGCAGATATTTTGCCGAGGTCACCTTCCCTCGCCTGTACAACTTTATATGAGCATGAGAGAGCTAAAAATGCTTCTCGAATTCAGGGATCTCAGATGTATGTCTGACAATGAACCCCCTCTATTTGTGGGGGACATGAACCAAGCCCTTCCACTAATACCAAAAATCTGTGTGTAATTGAAACCCCCCAAAAGCATTAAAATTGCCTTAAGATGCTACAAGATGGTGGCAGAGCACTACTTTTGTTGCAGTGAAGCTCTTCAACTCACTTCATGATGTTCCTTGGCAACAAGATGCCCCAAGAGAACCATGGCTTTATAAGTACTGTATGTGATGGGTTTTTCCTTTCTGTAGGTTGCGTCTAACCTGAGTATCAAGGAGAAACGAGAGCAGTGGGGCCTCCGCAGCAGCCTGACCCCGCCCCCTTCCATCTCCCGCACCTCCACCCCAACACCACCTCCCCATCCCTGCTCACCACTTACCCTCTCAAGAACCAGCTCCCCTTTGTCCCGCACTTCCTCGCCTCTTCTGCCGCCCCTCCCGGTGCTGGGCACAACGCCTCTGCCACCCCCGCTTCCCTTCCCGCCAACCCCACTTGTCCATCCGCCAATGGCCTCCCGGATCCGAGAGAGCCCCGGGGACGCGGACACCACCGCACTCCTGCCGCAAAGCAACATCCTGGTACAACTCTGCGAGGATGAGGGCACAGAAAACCCCCTCCTCACCCCATTGCTGTCCGCACCCTCTGCCCGGCACTCACCTCGCCGACTTCCCCTTCCCCTCTCCGCTGTTGATCTGGACTTGGATGAGTCACACGTGTAAAATCTATATTATTTCTATAATGCCATTTCACAATAGATGTTATCTCAAGGCAGGTCAAGAACCACACTCCTCATACATTGAAGAAAAACAAGTGAACCCCAAGCAAGGGTCAAGCGCCCGGTGGATGGACGAGAGAACAATGGGCACAACAATGGCCGTGTCAACAACAGTAATAGTCCTGTAATGCCAGTGACAACTCTCCTTCATGTAAAAAACATACACAATATAGAACTGAATGTATATTTTAGCACAGCTCATGCAACTGAATTCATGAATTATATATATATAATTAATATAAATATGAAATTTTAGTAAATATTTATGAGGGTACATTTAATGAGAAAGGCTGTTACATCTTATTCAGTCATGATGAATGAAATGCATAGATCCAGTTTTATTTTGAAATATTCTAAAATAATTTAATAGTGGAAATCTACGCAGTGTTTGTTTGTCTTGCTGTTGTCTGTAGCGATGCAGTAGAAGTCATTGCCTCATTTCTCATTCCATGCCTTAATGGGGGGAAAAAAAAGAGCCACTGTGAAGATAGGGTTAGATAATTTTATTGTGTGCCGTTATGTAGCTCTGAAACATGAAAGATTGGGATGTGCCATATGTCGAACCAACACACTGTTTGTCTGATTCCTTTCTGTAACTTCAGATGTTTATTGCGACAGACAATGTTCTTGTTCTGGCCTTTTCAGACTTAACAATATGTGTGCCATTGACTTGTAAGTTTAATGTATCTGAAACAAATATAAAAATAATTACATGGCAGATGCATCATTTTCATTTGAAGACGTTAAAATTTATTTTTCCTCACAAAATTAGATGGTACTGCGATGAACGAAGACATTGAAGTTGGTGGTGGTGTGGAGGTTAAGTAAAAAAATAATAATAATAATAATAAAATTCATGAATTGATCAACACACTTTCAGGATTGGTCAACAAAAGGCAAATGTAGATTTAGATCATATTACTTGACATGACAGGGTTTTGATCAACTTGAAAATGCTAATGCTAATGGGAAAATCCACTCCTCATACCATAACTCCTATATTGCCATTAAGACTCCATCAGATTTATTGACTGTTGAAAATCAATCAATCCATTCTTCACAGTCCATGTATATAAGGTAAACCGACTGTATCTCCAGAAAATATAATGAATATAGTATAAGTACAGCATAGTCAAAACAGGAAGAAAGAAAATGGATGTCTGGTTTGAATCACAATTCTGAAACTTTAAACATTTACTCATCTTACATTAAGATGCCTACAAAGTCATTTCAAAAATTAAAAATAAGTCACGCGTCCATTGAAACTTAAGAGTTTAATATCCACAAAAGAAGTGCATAAGTGGCTTAATGTTTGCACTTGAACCCATCTGTCTCATTATGTGCCACAATATAACTTAATTGTAGTTACAAGTCCACAATAGCGTACATCATAGAAAACCTCACATGAGTAGGTACAAAACACAAATTTCAGTATCACATATTTGCTAGGTTTTACATTTGTTGTGTTCAGAAAAATGTTTTCTTTTCCGGTGGTCATGGCTGTGTTAACGTCAGCAAGGTAAGAGAACTTCTCTTTACCAGAAAAAAACAAAACATGTCTGAACATCCATCCATCCATTTTTTTTGTACCGCTTATCCTCACTAGGGTTGTGGGCGTGCTGGAGCCTATCCCAGCTATCTTCGGGCGAGAGGCAGGGTACACCCTGAGCTGGTCGCCAGTTAATCACAGGGCACATATAAACAAACAACCATTCGCACTCATATTCACACCTATGGGCAATTTAGAGTCTTCAATCAACCTACCACGCATGATTTTTGGGATGTTGGAGGAAACCGGAGTAGCCAGAGAAAACCCACACAGCCACGGGAAGAACATGCAAACTCCACACAGGTGGGGCTGGGATTTGAACCCCAGTTCTCAGAACTGTGAGCTAGATGTGCTAACCAGTCGTCCACCGTGCCGCCCATGTCTGAACACAAGAAATCTAAAACCTATCATAAAAGAATACACGATGAACCCTAGATCTACTACATTTGCTCATTGAGTATTACATCACAATGATTTGTTTCACTGAAACGACCAACATCTGCCTCGTGAGGGCAAATATTTACGTTAGACTGTCTAACTGACAGTGTTCTGTTCTGTTCTGGAGCACTTTTAGGCCTCATCAACGCTTTCCTCTCAGGATCCGACGCACCTGAAGTTAGACATAAAAAAGAAAGAAATAAAGAACTAACTTAAGCACGACTGAAAGCACGGCCATAGCATTTTTATATCCATCATGAAAACTATATTTGATCAGATCATTTAAGATTTCAAATTGCCTCGGTTGCCTCTCTAAGTTTGGGAATGACTGGGCTAGTGTTTGATTCTATACCTGTCAGAAAACAGGAAAAGATGCTGATCAGTTTTGTCAACTTCTGAAATGTTGGCTTACACCCATGTCTGAAAGGTACTCAAATCTTATTCACTCCCACCTTACCCTCTCACCAGCGGGTCCTCCATGTGCCAGGTGCCAGGGAAGCTCATTCTCCAAGTTTCTTGCTGTGGGGTCGGCTCCTCCTATCATCAGCATCTTCACTGCTTCCAGCTGAGTGGGATAGTTTTGTAAGGAGCTGACGATGTGCAGGGCCGTGTTGCCGCTGAATGTCTGAAATGCACACGAGAGCGGCCGCCGGGGGCATCATTCAGGATTACCCCTCATGCACACTATTGATACGCTCTCATACGCACTGCTGAAACGCCGAAAGAAAATGACGTGTGAGAGCGTTTCAGTAGTGTGTATGAGTGTTTCGTTAGTGTATGACAGCATTTTAAATCATGTTAGTGAAAACAAATTCAGTAGTGTATGTGTGGGAGCGTTTCAGCAGGATACATTGGCAAAATGAAATTATGTAATGTGTGAGAGCGTTTCAGTAATATGAGCATGCCAGTAGTGAGTGACCATTTCAATAGTGGGAATGAGAGTTTCTGTAACACGTGGTGAAAAAAATTCTATAGTGTGTGAGAGCATTTCAGTCGTCTGAGTGAACGAAAACATTTTCAGCAGTTAGTGGTGAGAGTATTTCAGTAGTGTGTGAGAGCGAAAACACTTTCAATAGCGTGTGAGTGATCCAGTAACATGCAAGAGCATTTCAGTTGTGTGCCTGAGAGTGTGTCAGTCGTGTGAATGAGGGCATTTCAGTTGTGTGTTTGAAGGCGTTGAGCATAAAATCAATAGTGCGTGTGAGAGGGTTTCAGTAATGTGTGAGAACATTTGTGTAGTGACGCGCTGCCACAAAGGGACGCCTCATGATCTACTAATGTAACCTTGTTGTTCAGACTGCTCAACCCAGACGACTGCTTGAGGAAGATCGTCAACAGCTGTCGATTGGCCTCTTCAGCGGCCATGTGCAAACATGTCCGTCCACTTTTTAAGTCCTGCAGTAAGGAAAATGGCCCCTGTCACATAAACTGGATTGTGTGCTTTACATACAGTATCTCGCTAAAGTGAGAACACTCCTCACATTTTTTTTGTAAATGCAGTATTTTAGCTTTTCATGGGACAACACTGAAGAAATGACACTTTGCTTGTATTAATGTCACCTCAAAATAAGTCCGCTATTAAAGCCTAAGTCACTGGCAACAAAAGTGAGTATACCTCCAAGTGAAACTGTCCCAATTGGGCTCAATTGGCCATTTTAGCTCCCTGGTGTCACATGACTCATTAGTGTTACGAGGTCTCAGGTGTGTGGCCTCATGGCAAAGAACTCAGAGATTCTGGGGAAAAAAGATGTAAAAAAGACTAGACTTTTAGAAAATTGTCAACACCCCGAAACTGAGGTGCACACCGACTATATTGCAGCAAAGTGTTATTTTTGTTAGTGTTGTCCAATGAAAAGATATACCGTTAATAAAATATTTACTATAATAAGTGTATTTGTGCAGAACAGATGAGTTACCGCAGTCCCACAGGAGGCGCCCATGTTCAGCAGGGCCTCCACACATAGAACATACATTTGTTTCCTTTGCTGGTACTGGTCCTGGTCCCTGGTACAAGTATGAGCCATTCTCCTCCACTCATTTTCAACAGCATTGTGAGACAATACAGCAAGATGAAGCGGAGTTAGACCTTCAAGGGGAAGAAAGTCTTATTTGAGGTTTACATTCGTACTGTTCGGGTCAAAGGGTTAAAAAAAAAAAAAAACACACACTGACCGTCATAATTGAATATTTCGGTATCAATTGCCTGTAAACATCCTGAGAAAGTCTTCCAGATGCTCTGTGGAGACACACGGGATAACAAATGTAGATCAATGTAGGCAACTTGTTTCAATCCCCTTTCTCTGGTACTACCAATTGGGTGCTTTTTATTTATTTTATTTTTTTTAAATGTAAGATTTTTTTTTTATTTTTATATTCATTTATATTGTTCTTTAAAAAAAACATGGTAATGACATACTAAAAAGGATGTAACGAATGTAACTGTGCAGCACGATTTGTTTTTGGGTGCACCTACCTTGGCGACGAGGGAGCAGTATAATACAGTCATGTAGACACGAATAAAAAAGTGATTCAATAAGCTGCAATCGTATTAGTCGTTTTTCGAGAGGGTTAAAGAATATATGCCTGTGAGTATTGTTGTCGTCAATGGTGTTTTACATTATGTGTTAGCATTAAGCTAGTAGGGACATTCTTAAAGTTTTTTGGGTTCTTTTGTTTTAAGTTTAGTTTGACAGTGAACTTCAACTGGGAGTGGTATTAAGTAGCTGCAGCCTTCTTCTTTTTTTTTTTCAATTGTTCACGATCTGCTAAACTGCTACTTACTGTGAGCCGAGTTCACTGCCACAATACAGCACTCATAGCTCAGGTTTTTGCTCGCGACTCAAAGCAAAAAAAAAAATAATAACAATCAGCCGAACGACAACTCGTAAATCAAAAAACTCACTTGGTTCACTTGTATCTCAAGGTGCTACTGTAATTGCTTTAGATTACCACAAGATGAAAACAAAGCACTACATGAAGGTCTTCAATGCACTTCCACATAGTTTTTGGCACCAAAATGCCACAGGATGGTGCCAAAGCAATACTTTCACATTACAAAATATTTTATATTTTCAGTGAATAGTAGAGGATATCCATCCACCCATCCATCCATTTTCAACACCGCTTATCCTGGTTAGGGTCGCGGGGCGCTGGAGCCTATCCCAGCTGACTTCGGGCGAAAGGCGGACTACACCCTGAACTGGTCGCCAGTCAGTCGCAGGGCACATATAGACACGGACAACCATTCGCACTCACATTCACACCGTCACTGAGTGGGAACTGAACCCACGCTATCCGCACCAAAGTCAGGCGAGTGTACCACTACACCATCTGTGAATATTGTAGGATATGTTTTTTTTTGTTTTTTGTTTTTTAAAAGCGGTTTTCCCTAAATTTGATGCATATGAAAAGTACCCTGATGTAACGTTTGTTATGAATTGGTACTTTTCCAATGAAATGAAATGGTCAAGCGGTACAGTGGACGACTGGTTAGCACATCTGCCTCACAGTTCTGAGGACCTGGGTTCAAATCCGGGCTCGCCTGTGTGGAGGTTGCATGTTCTCCTGGGGGCTGCGTGGATTTTCTCCAGGTACTCCGGTTTCCTCCCACATCCCCAAAAACATGCATGGGAGGTTAGTTGAAGACTCTAAATTGCCCGTAGGTTGTGAATGTGAGTGCGAATGATTGTTTGTTTATATCTGCCCTGTGATTGGTTGCCGACCAGTTCACAGTGTACCCCGCCTCTCGCCCAAAGATAGCTGGGATATCAGGCCCGCGACACTAGTGAGGATAAGCGGTTTGGAAAATGAATGAATGAATGGATGGTCAATTCCCAACCTGTAGACAAAGGTAGAATCCTTTCGCAGCGCAAACGTGTAGAGGCGAGCGGCCCCATGAGTCTCTGGTGTGGATGTTTGCGCCGTGCACCAGCAGGTCACCGACAATTAGGTGTTGATTGGCTGCTGCAGCGATGTGAAGCGGCGTCTGTGTACAAGGTCGGGATACAAGGAAACAGGTGACGTGCGCCGGATACATCATAGCTTTTTTCCCCCCTCAGATAAGGACATTTTTGTTATATTTTATTATTATATATTTTTTTTTATTATTGTTTTTTTTAATACTGTACCATAAATAGCCTAAATTTTATTATTTTTACGATTATTATTATTATTATTATTATGCCCACTAGTCTAACTTTTTTTCAACTGCATACTGCACATCATTCCCCACCCCTATCATTTATATTTATAACTGTACACCCACATGCACATTCACAAATGTCCATTCATTTGTCTGTCTCACTGTTAACAGTTGCTTCACAATACAGTGAAAGTTAATTTCGTAAACTTCTAAAACGTCTACTTCACTGATCTCACTTGGGGTAAGAATAGAATAAACACTGGGCTGATCACCTGTCAGTCACAGGGTTGTTGTGAATGGTGTAATGAGTAGGAATTCCGTGCCAGCTGCAAGAACCACTTTGACCTTTAACACTTGTGTCGGACCTACTAGTCGTTACAAAAACCGATATGCAGACTCGGCGAAAATACTGGATTAAGTATGGAAGACATCCATCGTCACGACTGTCATTTCGTGCCTGCGACACAAGCATTGTGTGGAGATAAAGACGGAAAGGGTGCACCTATGTATTGAATGAGGCAAAAACTAATTTTGATACCTACCCTTTATTTTGTCATCATTTCCACAGATTTGTCACATACATTTATTTGCTTTTGTAATACATAGTAAATGGAATATGGCAAAAAACTGAGGGGAATGTAAATGACATGTAAGTAATCCTATTCGTTAGCAAACATCTTAAGACAATGACACATAGGCTAAGAGGTCCTATTGGATAAAAGCTTTAGGACACAAAGCAAGAAAAAACAAGTCCTGAATCTCAAGACAATATCCATGCCAGACTAAAGGTAAAGGTTTTTTTGCTTTTGCCTATGTAATTGTATTTCTGTTCATCTCTCCTTTGTTCAAGTTTCGATCTTAAATGTTAGCTACAGAAAGAAGAAACAAAGCTGATGTCTTAAATCTTAGATTAGTGCCACTGGCAAACATAATGAGGTTATTTTCTTTGTACAAATGCACGTGTCACTGTATGTAACGTGTGCTAATCTAGAAACTGATATTGTGTTCATTCCTATTTAGTTCTCATGGTGCTAGATGATTGCATATGGTGTCTGGTGATACCCAACCTGCAAATACAGTGAAGCACCCATCTGAAACCTGTTCATTGAACTGAGGGACAACTACCCAATTATTAAATTGTAAAGAGACCTTATGGCCACCCTGTAAAACAAAAGGGAGCTCCAGTACCTGTCCGTGTCGCTCCTTCACCTCCAAAGCGCCACAGTTGGCCAGCTTGGAAGACAGCATGTACACCAGAGCCCTTCGGCCTTGAGCCACAGCTATGTGAAGACATCTGCAAGAGAATCAAAATGCCCCTTGTGAGAGGGAAGGGACCCTCACAACCACTGTGCCTTGAGCGATCATCAGATGTGCTGCGGCAAATTTTCCAGTAAGTACAGTACATGGGTAAAGGCATGTAAACAACACAGCCAAAGATGCACATTTAAGTACAACCCCAATTCCAATGAAGTTGGGACGTTGTGTTAAACATAAATAAAAACAGAATACGGTGATTTGCAAATCATGTTCAACCTATATTTAATTGAATACACTACAAAGACAAGATATTTCATGTTCAAACTGATACACTTTATTATTTTTAGCAAATAACCATTAACTTGGAACTTTATGGCTGCAACACGTTCCAAAAAAGCTGGGACAGGGTCATGTTTACTACTGTGTTACATCACCTTTACCTTTAACAACACTCAATAAACGTTTGGGAACTGAGGACTCTAATTGTTGAAGCTTTGTAGGTGGAATTCTTTCCCATTCTTGCTTGATGTACAGCTTCAGCTGTTCAACAGTCCGGGTTCTCCGTTGTCGTATTTTACGCTTCATAATGCGCCACACATTTTCAATGGGAGACAGGTCTGGACTGCAGGCAGGCCAGTCTAGTACCCCCACTCTTTTACTACGAAGCCACGCTGTTGTAACACATGCAGAATGTGGTTTGGCATTGTCTTGCTTAAATAAGCAGGGGCGTCCATGAAAAAGACGTTGCTTGGATGGCAGCATATGTTTCTCCAAAACCTGTATGTACCTTTCAGCATTAATGGTGCCTTCACAGATGTGTAAATTACCCATGCCATTGGCACTAACACAGCCCCATACCATCACAGATGTTGGCTTTTGAACTTTGCATCCATAACAGTCCGGATAGTTCTTTTCCTCTTTGGCCCGGAGGACACGACGTCCACAATGTCCAAAAACAATTTAATATGTGGACTCATCGGACCACAGAACACTTTTCCACTTTGCATCAGTCCATCTCAGATGAGCTCGGACCCAGAGAAGCCGGCGGCATTTATGGTTGTTGTTGATAAATCTCTTTTGCTTTGCACAGTAGAGTTTCAAGTTGCACTTATGGATGTAGCGCCGAACTGTATTTACTGACACTGGTTTTCTGAAGTGTTCCTGAGCCCATGTGGTGTTATCCTTTACACATTGATGTCGGTTTTTGATGCAGTGCCGCCTGAGGGATCGAAGGTCACGGGGATTCAATGTTGGTTTTCGGCTTTTACACATGCAGTGATTTCTCCAGATTCTCTGAACCTTTTGATGATATTATGGACCGTAGTTGATGAAATCCCTAAATTCCTTGCAATTGTACGTTGAGGAACATGGTCCTTGAACTGTTTGACTATTTTCTCACGCACTTGTTCACAAAGAGGTGAACCTTGCCCCATCTTTGCTTGTGAATGACTGAGCAATTCAGGGAAGCCCCTTTTATACCCAATCATGGCACCCACCTGTTCCCAATTAGCCTGTTCACCTGTGGGATGTTCCAAACAGGTGTTTGATGAGCATTCCTCAACTTTCCTCAGTCTTTTTGCCACATGTCCCAGCTTTTTTGGAACGTGTTGCAGCCATAAAATTCAAAGTTAATGATTATTTGCTAAAAACAATAAAGTTGATCGGTTTGAAAATTAAATATCTTGTCTTTGTAGTGTATTTAATTAAACATAGGTTCAACATGATTAGCAAATCGTATTCTGTTTTTATTTATGTTTAACACAACGTCCCAACTTCATTGGAATTGGGGTTGTGTATGAATGATGTGATGGGTACATGAGGCCTCATGAAGCGTTTCGGCACATTGGGCAAACTGTATTGATACTGTGTCGGATCTTTGTCCCTGTGTTGCTCAAAACAAACACCTGCTGGGTCTTAAATATCATTGCCGGCAACCTGTACAATATTATTCAGGTTATTGTAAGTTGCATTGTCTTAATCCCACATTTCAAATATCTTTAGTATCTTTAAAATATACAGTCAGTAAAAATTGTGAACAAAATCTGAGTGAAAGTGTTGTGATTGTGAGTGTGATGTTGCTTATGTAGTTGTGTTTGAGACAGAAAGTTTTAAAATAACATTTAAAAAAAAATGTTTTTCCAGTGTTTTGGCATTCAGGTGTTTCCTTTTTCTTTTTTTTAGAACAATTTCCACAGCTTTGGAGAACCCTCTCTCACATAAGGCAGAGATGGGGCTTGTGTGCCTAAAAAGACATTTTTCATACCGCTTTTCCTCACTAGGGGAGCGTGCTAAACATTTTCTACACAAATCTTTCAAAACCTGATGGCTCATAATACAATTCAGCACTACCTGGTCCAACGCATGCTCCCTGGAAACAATGTTTGAAAATGAAATAGCCTAATTTTAAAAATATATACATTAATACAGCGACCAAGAGGAAGTTTTAAAATATCTGCACAGTATTTGTGACTTCTTTTCCATGCCTCGATCGCTTTGTGCCAGGAGGTGCTTTTATTTACTGTACTTAGGACGGTTCAGTCGAACAAATGCAAAATTTAACCTTCAGAAAATGAATTATTTAAACTATAGTTACTTTGAAATGGATTTTAATTCCGATGGATCAAGCGGAAACCGAGAGGAACAGGACGAAACAAGAAAACAAAAAAAAATACAGCACCTTATTTGCAGATATTGGGGGATACGTGTGTGACCAAAACGGTCCCACGAGGCGGTAAACTTTCTTTTTCTTTTGGGCTCTGTATCACAATGGCTTGAAGGGAAGAATAGTGTTTCAAAAGAATCGTGATTCTTTTGGCAGAGACGCATCTCGTTGACAGATGCGCTTCCTTATAAACACAGTTCGGCAAAGCGTCATGCAGTGACAGGCATGAGCAATACAGCGGCAGCACCGGTCACCTGACTTTCTTCAATTGATACGAGCAACTGCAACAGTGCGGCCAGTAAGATACTGTAAAAACACTATGTAAATGTCTAAAAGTGTATACTTTTTGTAACATTAATGTTTGGTTGTGTGCTGTGAGGCATGAACCATATTTTGATAAAGGTTGGGAAACAGTGGAATGAGGCACATGTCCATGATACATACGTGTCGCCGTCCGCGTCCTGCAAGCTCAGCAACTCGGGAGAGATGCCATCATACCTGCACGCTTCCTGCTTGATCTGCCACTGAAATAATGTGAGCGTACACTCTGGAGCTGGGTGTGGCTCATGACCAGGCAGGTACGCATAAGGAAGCATATTAGTTGAGTTCTCTGGGTTTTCATCCAGCGAAGGTTTCCTCTTCTGGAGGGGAAACATATAGACATGTTAGACATATAGACATTTTTTTTTTTTTTTTTTAAATCTGTGATTTCAAGAGTCTTTTGTTTTGAAATGCCACATTAGATTTGGATGGGACCTCTTTTGTTGGAGACCTGGGGTGGTGTAGTGTCCCCCAGAACTGAACTGGTGTTGTGATAACTCAGATTTTTTTTAAATGAATTTTTGAAATCCGTGTTCATGACAGTGAAATATATCAATTTCAGTGGACTTTTATTTTGAAATGCCACATCATATTTTGATGGGACCTGTTTTGTTGAAGACCTGGGGAGGTGTAGTGTCCCCCAGAACTGGACTGGTGTTGCGATAACTCACAGATTTTTTAAAATGAATTTTTGAAATCCGTGATCATGACAGTGGCATATAAAAATTTCAATAGTCTTTTATTTTGAAATGCCACATCAGATTTTGATGGGACCTCTTTTGTTGGAGACCTGGGGAGGTGGAGTGTCCCCCAGAACTGGACTGGTGTTGCGATAACTCACAGATTTTCTTAAATGAATTTTTTAAATCCGTGATCATGACAGTGGCATATAAAAATGTCAAGTCTTTTATTTTGAAATGCCACATCAGATTTTGATGGGACCTCTTTTGTTGGAGACCTGGGGAGGTGTAGTGTCCCCCAGAATTGGACCGGTGTTGCGATATCTCATTAAAAATATTTAACAGATTTTTTTCAGTCAGGGGTAATGACAGCAACATATGTAGTTTTCAGAGATTTTTATTTTGAAATACAATATCAGATCTTCATCAAACCTCTTTTCGTGGAGTCCTTGGTGGTCTGTCACACAGATCTGGACTTGTCTTGCGATACCAATGGGATTATGTTGGGGTGGCTTTGGCTCAGTAGGTAGAACAGGTTCGAATCCCTCCTACGACTGTCCGCATGTCAAAGTGTCCTTGGGCAAGACACTGAACCCTAATTTGCTCCCAGTGGGCCTGGCAGCGCCTCGCATGGCAGCAGTTGCTCATTGGTTTATGAATGTGTGTGAATGTGAGTCTTTGTAAAGCGCTTTGGCCACTGGGATGATGTAGATAAAGCGCTATATAAGTGCAGTCCATTGCCATTTATTTTTCCAAAGATATCAAATAAAGTAATTGTTTTAATCTATGTATGTAATGTATCTCAAGATTCAAATTAACTTTGCTGGCTGCATTCCTTAACCGAAGAGCACTGACGTCCGTATTATTGGGAAGCTTTTATTTTGAAGGTGGCTTCGCCGCGAGTTGGCGACCTATTACCGTAATGCCTAGTATGAACAACATTAGAGGGGCTAGACTCCTACTTTACAAGTGGAGGCTGGCTTGACCGCAGTAGAACAACGATATGGCCTGCGACAAAGACGAATCATAAACCCACAAATAACTACTGCATTTCGTGTGCACATTTTGCCCAACTCGTGACAACAAATTAGTAGTTCTTTCGCATATTAAACCTATTTCATTACCCTAAATTAGTGGCCTCTAATGAGCATTTTGTGTGCACGTTGTTATTGTGGCCACAATAATTTAAAAAACGAAGACACCCCATGTCGAGTTCTGGGATAGATTGCATGAATAGATTGTGCTGAAATACTTGACTGAGCTGGTGACTCATTAGCTGCTATCCGGCAGGAATTCACCCGAATGACTCCTCCCCAACAAAAAGTGCATAAATTCAATGCAAACTTAAATATACGGTAAATTCACGACTGAAGAGTTGTTCCTGCCGTGCTTACCTCGGCTGTCGAGCTCTCCCTTTTGTCAATGCCTGATCGCAATGAGATGAGAAATGAGGAACTAAGTAAAAGGTAAAAGTGTGCCACGCCAGACAACGCTTCCTTGTTGACAAATTTCTATGGGTGAGTTCAAAGTGCAAGGGCCCACCCTATATTAAAAAATGAATAAATAATAATTTACAAAATATGAGGCCGGTCATTTACAGAGAATACAAAGGGGGGGGGGATGGTTTATGAAATGCACGAGTAAAAGGTGTCCAATAATTTAAGCTAAAATGTTTAATATGTACTCCTTTTTTATGCATATTTATTCAGCACGGTGCAAACTGGTTAACACATCTGCCTCAAAGGTCTGAGGACTGGGGTTCAATCCCCGGCCCCGCCTGTGGAGTTTGCATGTTCTCCCCGTGCCTGCGAATTATTGTTCTTTTGTATGTGCCCTGCGATTGGCTGGCAACCAGTTCAGAATGTACCCCGCCTCCTGCCCGAAGATAGCTGGGAGAGGCTGCAGCACGCCCGCGACCCTACTGAGGAGAAGCAGTACGGAAAATGGATATATACGTACATTTATTTTACAATCTACTATATGTATTTTATTAACAAATACATTTAGTTAAATGAATGAAGGCCAATAAATAAATTTTAACTAACCAATTTTATGGGGGGGGGGGGAGATGCTAAATGAATGCAACAAATATCCAGGACTTCAGGTCATGTATAAAGTATAAATTATTCAGTATAAAAAAAAAAAAATTAAATTAAAATTAACTCTTCAAATTCCAGTTTGTTTGCACAATGCGTAGGTGGTAAAACATATAAAAAGAAAAAATAAACACTTTCATCCATCGGTCCATTTTTACCACTTAGGCTGTTCAGGGTTCCAGGTGAGCCGGTGCCTACTGCAGCTGGTTTTACACCCTGCCTGGACACAGTAGCGTGCAAAGGTGTGCTGCTGCCCACAGAAGGCTTGGTTGACCTGTGGGTGCAGAATGGAAATGGAAAATTTCCCTCCTCCAATTATTAATTTCATCACCGAAATTCAGGTGTCAAGGGGTTTTTGGCGTGTTTGGATGTCTCCGCACGTGGATATCTGGGGCCCTCCGTTGCCGTTGCAAAATTAACTAAAAACTACATTTGAAGGAAATTAGATACATCAGAGTCAAGTTTATTTATGGTTTAGCATTGTAGTGAGGAAAAATGAGAATGAAAGAGCTGTAATGTTTTTTTTTTCCCTCCATACATGTTGCTTCCATCTGAAATTTGACAAATCTTCAGGTCCCAAGTCTACATTCTGTTGCAGGTACACACACACAAAAGTTACGTGACACAACAATAAATATTGACCTACATTTATACTGCAAGTGCTTTCTAGTCGACGCTTTTTAGCAACAGGTATCATAGTCTACAAATTAATTCATTTCCGCTCATGCCAGTATTGAAATCAGTAAAGCGAATGTGTGTGTGGGTATTCCACATAAATATATATTACTTGATTGTTTATTTTTCCTGAGAAAAAAATATAGACTTAGTACCCACAAAAAAATACAAATTAAAGTGCTCTAAAAAGTACCTTAGTAAACAGGGATTTTGGGAAGGGGGGTGGTAACCGTGAAGAACAAGCATCATGCATATGTACAAAAACTGGCTCACAACAATCAGACAGTAAGCAAGCTGGCTGATAAAGCAGAGGAAGAAAGACTGATACTGGACACATACTCCTGCTGTAGTTCATGTTCAACAAGAGAAATGAAATAGGGGGAAAAGTCCCATTAAGTGTCAGTTCAAGCAGTCTTTCCTCTTTTGGAGTGACATTTTGGGGTAAAAAATACATATTCAGCAGTAGGTCTTTGTCCTTTCTGGCCGCCAGCAGACTAGTTGTGACCTTAAGGTGACACAATAGAAGTTTTTATGAATTTAAGAGCTTTTATAGTCTTCTTATGATCAGCCAAGTGGACACCAACCTGCAATGTAATTGGCTCCAATCAGCATCAGCATGCTGCCCATGATGTAGAAGCCCAGTGGGACACTGCTGAAGATGCTGTTTTCACCTAATCACAACATAATCATTCAAGTCACAGAATCAATTATCATATTGAATCACCCTACCATTTCCATTAGATGGCAGCTCTGTGGTCTCCCAGTTCATAGATTTCTGAACGGCTTTCTTCCACCGTGCATATCGGAACTCACTCTCTGCAGGACACATGCAGAGAAAATCATGACACAATGCAAACTGTACAGTGGGCCAATTCAAATATACCTTCAGGGTTGATCTGCGGATCAAACTTCTCCGACGTCACTTCACTCAGGTCGTCCGGGTTCAGACTCCACACGCTCAGCCCCTCTGCTGCACCGGCCGCCATCGCTGCCCCCAGAGCGGTGGTCTCTGGCATGGATGGCTTCACTGAGGAAAACATGGTTATCTCCCACCTTTCTCCAGGCAATATAAAGACAGAATGCTTATTGTAGGAGTCTGATAACTTCTACAAAGTCTACTATGATGTTCTCCTGTGTACACTTTTAAAACTGTAGCAAGATGACAATCCATCATGACATCCCACCTCCTTCCCAGTGGCAAGAGCTAAAGCGTTCTCCTATGGCACCATTTTATCAAACTTAAAATCACATTTGCTTTTTGGACACATGATTAAACATTTCAAAACATTTAAATTTTACATTCACTATATTGCCGAAAGTATTCGCTCACCTGCCTTGACTCACATATGAACTTAAGTGACATCCTATTCCTAACCTATAGGCTTCAGTATGACGTCCGTCCACCCTTTGCAGTTATAACAGCTTCAACTCTTCTGAGAAGACTGTCCACAAGGTTTTAGGTGTGCGTTTATGGGAATTTGTGACCATTCTTCCAGAAGCACATTTGTAAGGTCACACACTGACGTTGGACGAGAAGGCCTGGCTCTCAGTCTTGAGCTCTAATTCATCCCAAAGGTGTTCTATCGGGTTGTGGTCAGGATTGTGCAGCTCAGTCAATTTCATCCACATCAAACTCTTTCATCCATGTCTTTATGGACCGTGCTTTCTGCACAGTCATGATGGAAGAGGAAAGGGCCATCTCCAAACTGTTGCCACAAAGTTAGGTGCATGGAATTGTCCACAATCTCTTGGTATGCTATTCCTTTCACTGGAACTAAGAGTCCAATCCAAGCTCCTGAAAAACAACCCCACGCCATAATCCCCCTCCACCAAACTTTACACTTAGCACAATGCAGTCAGACAAGTACTGTTCTCCTGGCAACCGCTAAACCCAGACTCGTCCATCAGATTGCCAGATAGAGAAGCATGATACGGCACGCCAGAAAACGCATCTCTACTGCTCTTGAGTTCAGTGGCCACTGCATCCAACGCTTTGCATTGCACTTGGCGATGTATGGCTTGGATGCAGCTGCTCGGCCATGGAAACCCATTCCATGAAGCTCTCTACACTCTGTTCTTGAGCTAATCTCGAAGCCCACATGAAGTTTGAAGGTCTGTAGCGATTGACTCGACAGAAAGTTGGCGACCTCTTCGCACTATGCGCCTCAGCATCCGCTTACCCCGTTCCGTCAGTTTACGTGGCCTACCACTTTGTGGCTGAGTTGCTGTCGTTCCCAAAGCTGACAGTCGACTGAGGAATATTTAGGAACAAGGAAATTTCACAACTGGAATTGTTGCACAGGTGGCATCCTATCACAGTTCCACGCTGGAATTCACCGAGCTACTGAGAGCGACCCATTCTTTCGCAAATGTTTGTAAAAACAGTCTGCATGCCTGGGTGCTTGATTTTATACATGTGGCCATGGAAGTGATTGGATCACCTCATTCTGATTATTTGGATGAGTGAGCGAATACTTTTGGCAATAGAGTGTACATGTTCAACATGGAGAGATGACAGAAAAGGCATGGTTTGTCTCATACAATTCATTCGTGGTGTGATTTTTGTGCTTCTTTATTGCTCCAAGAAAAAACATTTGCGACATACATGGTCGTTGTCAGACAGTGACAACTTAAATATTAAGGGAAAAGGGAAGGCCTACCAACAGGGATGCAGAGAATGTCCGCCTGCAGCTGCATCAGCAGCCTGTTGGACGTCATTCCTCCATCCACCTGCAGCTGAGTGAGTGGGATGCCGCTGTCCTGATTCATGGCGTCCAAGATCTGCAAACGAATAGAAAAGCTCGCGTTCAAGCTTAACCTCAGACCACAGGAAGGTGATTTTTGTGTGTGTGTGTGTGTGTGTGTGCGTGTGTGCGTGTGTGTGTGTGTGTGTGTGTGTGTGCGCGCGCATCTCTTCGCACCTCCCGTGTTTGAAAGCAGACTGCTTCTAGTGCAGCAAATGCAAGGTGACTCTTATTGGTGAACTGTGTTAACCCACAAATGACCCTGTGACACAAAGAAAGCGTCAGTCACGCTGAGTCGTCCTGCTAAGATGTGTTCCAGACTTGGTCCTACCCTCTCGCGCTGGGCTCCCAGTACGGTGCATAAAGGCCCGAAAAGGCAGGAACAAAGTAACACCCATAGGATGTCCCAACAGATGCGGCCAACTTCTCTACACAGAAAAAACGTGCAGGTCGCAGGTTAAATTATCAGGAGATCGAATGTATAGGGAAGGACATACCAAGCTCTTCGGAAGAGCCAATAATGCCAAGATTGTCCTGCAGCCAACGGACCACAGCTCCTGCTATGGCCACAGAACCCTGGTGAAAAAACATTGTTGGATTAATTTTGCAAAATTAAAATTCTCTTCTCAGTGCTGTACCTCTAATGCATAGCAGGCGGGTTTGTCTCGACCCAGTTTGTAGGCCACGGTGGTCAGAAGCCCATGGTCAGACATTACTGGCTGCAAAAGAAAACAGCAATTAACCTTTGGAGATACAGTACAACCTCCAGAAATGTGCTTGTCAGGGGCAGCACCTTGGGTCCAGTGTTGCGCAGCAAAAAGCAGCCCGTTCCATAACTGAAATACAAAAATTGTTTTTGAGATAGCGTACTTTCTTAAAATCCTTTTTTCCTGAGCCTCATGGTGCACTTACGTGTTTTTAGCTTGCCCATCCTGGAAGCACATCTGTCCAACCAATGCTGCTGACTGATCCCCAAGACACTGAATTACAACAAAATGCAAGAGCATCAGATATGTAACAGCAATTCGCATCACCCGATAAAATTAATACATATACTTACCCCTGAAATGGGAATACCAGAGAGCGCTCCTGATTTCTGCCAAACGATCACATATTTAGTGGAATACCATTTATTTCCTGTGTCACTCACATTCAAGTAAGCACCCATGCAAAGTCACAAAGTATAATGCGAAAATGCTAAAACTTTTTTTTTTTTTAACTTCAGAATTCCATGTGAAACCACCGTGCCCAGATTATGTCTTGGTAAACAACATTATTTGACCACATAAAGTCAAATAACTGCTGCAATAAACCAATAATAAATGGGTCAATCACTACACGGTTCTTTCAGTGACCGCATCAAAATCATTCAGTCATCATCAAATTGTAGCAGAATAATGAAACGCTGAGGTCTTATTGTAAGTGGTCAAATATTTACAACCCCAATTCCAATGAAGTTGGGACGTTGTGTTAAATAAAAACAATACATTGACTTGTTCAACCTATATTTAATTGAATACACTACAAAGACAAGATATTTAATGTGCAAACTGATAAACTTGATTGTTTTTAGCAAATAATCATTAACTTAGAATTTTATGGCTGCAACACGTTCCAAAAAGGCTCCGACAGGTGGCAAAAAGACTGAGAAAGTCGAGGAATACTCATCAAACACCTGTTTGGAACATCCCACAGGTGAACAGGCTAATTGGGAACAGGTGGGTGCCATGATTGGGTATAAAAGGAGCTTCCCTGAATTGCTCACTCATTCACAAGCAAATATTTGCCTTGAGGATGTTGATGGAAAAGTACAGAGAAGGTCAGAAGGAGCTACATTGTGTCTTTGTAGATCTAGAGAAAGCCTATCACAGAGTACCCAGTGAGGAACTGTGGTACTGCATGCAGAAGTCTGGAGTGGCAGAGAAGTATGTTAGAATAATACAGGACATGTACGAGGGCAGCAGAACAGCAGGTGAGGTGTGCTGTAGGTGTGACAGACAAATTTAAGGTAGACGTGAGACTGCATCAGGGATCAGCCCTGAGCCCCTTCCTTTTTGCAGTGGTGATGGATAGGCTAACAGATAAGGTTAGACTGGAATCCCCGTGAACCATGATGTTTGCAGATGACATTGTGATCTGCAGTGAAAGCAGGGAGCAGGTGGAGGAACAGTTAGAAAGATGGAGGCATGCACTGGAAAGAAGAGGAATGAAGATTAGCCAAAGTAAAACAGAATATATGTGCATGAATGAGAGGGCTGGTGGGGAAAGAATGAGGCTACAGAGAGAAGCGATAGCAAGGGTGGAGGACTTTAAATACTTGGGGTCAACCGTCCAGAGCAATGGTGAGTGTGGTCAGGAAGTGAAGAAACGGGTCAAAGCAGGTTGGAACGGGTGGAGGAAGGTGTCAAGTGTGTTATGTGACAGAAGAGTCTCTGCCAGGATGAAGGGCAAAGTTTATAAAACAGTGGTGAGGCCAGCCATGATGTACGGATTAGAGACAGTGGCACTGAAGAGACAACAGGAAGCAGAGCTGGAGGTGGAGGTGGCGGAAATGAAGATGTTGAGGTTCGCTCTTTGAGTGACCAGGTTGAATGAAATTAGAAATGAGCTCATCAGAGGGACAGCCAAGGTTCGATGTTTTGGAGACAAAGTTAGAGAGATCTGACTTCAATGGTTTGGACACGTCCAGAGGAGAAATAGAGAGTATACTGGTAGAAGGATGATGAGGATGGAGCTGCCAGGCAAGAGAGCTAGAGGAAGACCAAAGAGAATGTTGATGGATGTCGTGAGGGAAGACATGATGGCAGTTGGTGTTCGAGAGGAGGATGCAGGAGATAGGCTTACATGGAAAAGGATGACGCGCTGTGGCGACCCCTAACGGGACAAGCCGAAAGGAAAAGAAGATTCACAAGCAAAGATGGGGTCTGTGAGAAAATAGTCGAACAGTTTAAGGACAATGTTTCTCAACGTGCAATTGCAAGGAATTTAGGGATTTTGTCATCTACGGTCCATAATATAATCAAACGGTTCAGAGAATCTGGAGGAATCACTGTATGTAAAAGCCAAAAACCAACTTTGAATGCCCATGACCTTCGATCCCTCAGGCAGCACCGCATCAAAAACCGACATCAATGTGTAAAGGATATCACCAGATGGGCTCAGGAACACATCAGAAAACTATCATCAGTAGATACAGTTCAGCGCTACATTCGTAAGTGCAACGTGAAACTCTACTATGCAAAGCAAAAGCAATTTATCAACAACACCCAGAAAAGCCACCGGCTTCTCTGGGCCCGAGCTCATCTAAGATGGACTGATGCGAAGTGGAAAAGTGTTCTGTGGTCCGACGAGTCCATATTTCAAATTGTTTTTGTAAATTGTGGACGTCGTGTCCTCCAGGCCAAAGAGGAAAAGAACCATCCGGACTGTTATGGACGCAAAGTTTAAAAGCCAGCATCTGTGATGGTATGGGGCTGTGTTAGTGCTAATGGCATGGGTAACTTACACATCTGTGAAGGCACCATTAATTTTGGAGAAACATATGCTGCCATCCAAGTAACGTCTTTTTCATGTACACCCCTGCTTTTTTCAGCAAGACAATGCCAGACCACATTCTGCACGTGTTACAACAGCGTGGCTTTGTAGTAAAAGAGTGCGGGTACGAGACTAGCCTGCCTGCAGTCCAGACCGGTCTCCCATTGAAAATGTGTGGCGCATTATGAAGCATAAAATACGACAACGGAGACCCCGGACTGTTGAACAGCTGTAGCTGTACATCAAGCAAGAAAGGGAAAGAATTCCACCTACAACGCTTCAACAATTAGAGTCCTCAGTTCCCAAACGTTTATTGAATGTTGTTAAAAGAAAAGGTGATGTAACACAGTGGTAAACATGACCCTGTCCCATCTTTTTTTGAACGTGTTGCAGCCATAAAATTCCAAGTGATTATTTGCTAAAAACAATCAAGTTTATCAGTTTGAAGATTAAATATCTTGTCTTTGTAGTGTATTCAATTAAATATAGGTCGAACATGATTTGCAAATCATTGGTAGGTTAATTGAGGACTCCAAATTGCCCGTAGGTGTGAATGTGAGTGTGAATGGTTGTTTGTTTGTATGTGCCCTGCGATTGTCTGGCACCAGTTCAGGGTGTACCCCGCCTCCTGCCCAATGACAGCTGGGATAGGCTCCAGCACGCCCGCGACCCTTGTAAGGAGAAGTGCCTCAGAAGATGATTGGGATGGATGTATTCTGTTTTTATTTATGTTCAACACAACGTCCCAATTTCATTGGAATTGGGGTTGTACACACACAAACCAGCATGATCGTAAGTCTCTTAAAACGTGTTTTCTTCATTTTATGCATTTTTTTTTTAATTGGCTGTACGTGATTTTGGCATGCCCACACACTGCTATGACAACTAGTGTGTGTAATAAGTGGATAAATGGCTTAAAACAATTTTTTAAATTTTAATCATTGTTTTAATATATCCACAGTTATTTGATCAACTGAGTCATTTAACATTTTGCACGTACACTTGTTTTGGAATTTTCTTCATATTTTGAGTGAAGTTGGATGTTCTCAAACTTAATGTCCACTCTGTCGTCGTAAAAAAAAAAAAAAAGTGTGTAATCTCTATAAAGCTTCAAATTGAAAATATTTGTCACACTGTACAAAGTCAGCTTAGCAAGTGAATCATGTTTCTAAGCGAAGGTCCACCATGAGTTAAATGGTAAAATTAGCCAAAACTGTCCACCCTGTCAGCAAGCTCACATATTTGCTGTTTGCGTGTATATTGTCTGTTTGGAATCCATTTATTTTTATGTGGGAGCTTGACCAATACACATGACTAACAGAATAACAACTACCGGTACTTAATACAATATAAGGTTCATTGGGAAAATCTCAAAAGGCACCTTATGGTGATATTGACTCAAATAGTGAAGGTCAAATGGGGTCTTGCTTTCTCCACATATATTGTTAAATTTTAACAATTAATATTTTCGAAAAGTTCACTCACAATTTTTTTCGTCCACAAACACATTGCCAGGAGAGAAAAAAAAAAAGCCAACACAACAACAACAGCAGCCTTACTCTTGAAAAATCTTCTTTCCCCAAAAAAATAAAAATAAGTTTGAGAAGACAGAAGTCCAAAATATACATATAAATATACTTTTATAAAGACACCAGTGTTTCTACTATGGATGTAGCATCAATGTCTTCACTCCTTTGTGAGGCCGCTGCTATGGCGCGTTAAAGGAGTGAAGAGATTTAGGAGCTTCAATGCGGTTGTTGCAGAAGAAATTATGACGTTAACAGCCAACTCACGAGAGAAGCAAAGCCAGCCCATTTCCAAATGACAACACACCAATTGTATACATTTATAGAAGCAATAAAGTTTGCATTCCATTGAAATTGCACATCTTTTGATGGTAACTGACAAAATTGTGTAGGCAAACTACCTCAGCCACTGCACGAGTCTGCTACAGAAGTTGGAAATGGGCTTGTAGAATAGAGTATAAGCAACCACAGAAAAGAAGAAGGGCAGTTTATTTTAGCGTGATGAGGAAAGTGGAGAGTTACAATAGGACTTACCCAGTTAGAACATATTTTCTACCAGTGAGAGAGGGGAGACAATGTCACATAAAATAATGCCTAAAAGTTTCTCAATCAGTGTTCATGCACTTAGAACTGCTTTGGTTATTTTAGAAGCAGCTTGGCACTAAGAAAAAACATTTGTAACGATGGCTCACCATGAGGCCATAGATTTCTGAAGAACTTCTCACTCGGGGGAGAATCTCCATTGGAATACCAAAATATCTGATTGAGATCAAGAAAAAGTGTTAGTCTGGTGGGATAATGTAGCTAATGTAACATGTACATGGGCAGCCAGTAGGTGTCATACTTGCAGAGCTCTGGGTCCCAGTCCATGGTGTGAATATTGAACAACATGGTTCTACTGGCGTTGGTCACATCTGTGCAGTGGACCCCTCCTAACTTGCCTCCGGTTAAACACTGACAGATATTTTCACCCAGTCACGCACAACTTTTCCCCCTCCCACAGAAAATAAAGACAACCAGCAACAACTGTCTCACCCAAATGAGCCAAGAATCCACAGTGCCAAACATGGCGCGGTGAGAAAGCACAGCTTTGTGAACTTCATCCACATTGTCCATCAACCATCGAAGTTTCACTGCACTGAAATAAGTGCTGATGGGGAGGCCCGTTTTATGCTAGTTGGCGTTTAAAAAAAATAAAAAATAAAAAAAAGGGGATTATCAACTTGCAGTATTTAACCTTTACATACATTTGCCATGTACACAACAGAATAGAAGAATATCCTCATAATCATCTATATCAAAGAATGAAATACAGATCTCCTCAATAATCCTTAATCAATGTTTCAGAGAAAAGAGAGCGTGTATTTTTGCTGGTACTTGTTTTTGCAAGTGCTATCTAACACCTGATTCAAAATGTAAAAATATTTTCATTTTTGTGTATTTTGGGTCACTTTAGTAAGTCATCAAATTTCTTTGTGACAGAATGACATTTATGTTTTTGTTTTTTGAACTGCGCATCCCACCCCCTCGATTGCAGGGTGATCCAACTTTTTATGGCTTTGAGGTACCATGACGACCAGGGGCAAAGCTGGGGGGGGTGTTGCTAGTGGTTGGCTACTTGTGACAAGTGGTAGCGTAGGAAGAAAAAGATGAGGCCCCCATCAAAAACAGAAATGCATCAAGGTGGCACTTCATCATCCAGCTGCCAAATTACACTTACCGCTATGGATGCATGTGGTGACGAAACAAAAACTTGTGATGTCTCTATTCATCAAAACTGAACGGCTCGCTTAGATTAATAATGTAATATGACAGAAAACAAAATAAAATGTTCAAATGTTGAGTCTAGAATAGAACCCATTTTACCCATGGATGAGAAAAATTTTGCATGATTCACCTTCAAGTGGTTTTTGTTCCTCCCTGGTGTTTTGCTGATCAGACTCTCAACTGTTGACTGAGTCCGCAGGTCAAGCCAAACTGGAAAAATAAGAGGCGAGAAAGTTCTCTTGCTTTACTAAGGGTGAACTTTGTAGACACTAATTAAATAAATATTACCTATTGCATTGTACAGGGGCTCTCCTGTTTCTTTGTCCCAAACAACTGTTGTTTCTCTTTGGTTGGTCACTCCAATTGCTGGAAAGAAACAAACAAAAAACCTACATTTTGCCCATCAATTAAAGCCCCAATGCTGCATACCTTTAATATTTGAGATGTCAATGTTGAGTTGCGTGAGCTTTTCACATGTGCGCTCCATGCACTCATACACAGACTGCAAGATTTCTTTTGGGTCCTCCTCTACCCATCTGAGTGGCACAGACACAATTAAGATCTTCTTGCACAGCAGCTGGATTTGTTGGTTTGTTATTTATTATTATTATTATTATTATTGGAAGATTTAAACACACACTGACCCTTCTTTGGGGAAGCTCTGTTTGATTTCCACCTGGTGGTGGCTGAGGAGTTCTGCCGTTTTGGAATTGAACACCTTCCCAAAAGCACACACGAGTTACATTTTGTATTCATAATTACTGCTACAACTCTTATGCAAACACTTCAACACCTATAAGCAGTAGGCATGTTCTAGCATGTCTGCAATGTGCCGTGTGACTGTGAATATATACCAGGACATATTTTCGAGACGCTCGTGTGAGAAGTATGGACACGAAATCGACAGAAGAGGTTGGTCAAGTCATGAAGAACGAGCTAGCTAGCAGCGGTTGACCCACTCGTGCACGCGTTGTCTTACCAAGAACCGTGTGGAGCTGGTGCCCTGGTCGATGGCAGCAACCAGCGGTCCGAGCATTACGCGGTGTGAGGACCCAGCCATGGTGCCGATCATGGGGTGCCCCGCAACCACGAAGCCCGGCGGCCAGTTGGAAACGAAACAGGTTTAGCTGCGACAACTTCAGGAGAACTCAAAGGAGAAGAAAGGACGTGTTGTCAGGCGCCTACTTAACGCGTACATATGTTCTCAAGGGCGCTCGGTGATTACGTCATAGTCCTCAGCTCGGTTTGTGTGGGGAAATATGTATAGTTGTATTTGTCTTCATGAAAGAAATTTAACTGTATTTAATGTCAATATATATTTAATGTCAATACCGTCCATTTTCTGAGCCGCTTCTCCTCACTAGGGTCGCGGGCGTGCTGGAGCCTATCCCAGCTATCATCAGGCAGGAGGTGGGGTACACCCTGAACTGGTTGCCAGCCAATCGCAGGGCACATACAAATTAACAACCCTCCATCCATTTTCTGAGCTGCTTCTCCTCACTAGGGTCGCGGGCGTGCTGGAGCCTATCCCAGCTGTCATCGAGCAGGAGGCGGGGTACACCCTGAACTGGTTGCCAGCCAATCGCAGGGCACATACAAACCAACAACCATTCGCACTCATATTCACACCTACGGGCAGTTGTCAATTAACCTACCAATGATTTGAAAATCATGTTCCGATCCTCAGAACTGTGAGGCAGACGGTCTAACCAGTCGTCCACCTTGCCACCTAATGTCAATATCTGCTCCTAAAAACAAGAAAGCTATCAAAACCTTGAATTTATGCTTCCATTAGTGTTTTTTAATTTTTTTCTTAACATTTTTTTTACTCGTGCCCAATTTTCAATTTTGTATTTTGTTTCCCTTTATTTGTTTATGTAATATTCACCAATGTTGTTACATGTACCGGTTCATTGTGAAACAAAAACAAAAATCAGCATCGAGAAGATAAAAATAAATCAAAATCAAATCTAAAGAAGAAAAAAAGAATAAGAAGTATATCACCGACAGTGATCTATAGTAACATATTGACGAACTAACGATGTATTCAGTTTAAATATAGAGCGAGAGGGGGAATGGGTCTGCAAATGTAGACCTTGTTTTCTGATTTCACCAACAGAAATCTATTAATGGACAGCCTCCGAAAGAGAAAGAAAGAAAAGATGTTCCCATACCGGGAGTCGAACCCGGGCCGCCTGGGTGAAAACCAGGAATCCTAACCGCTAGACCATATGGGACTTGTGATGTCTTCGCTGATATAAATACAAATGTCAGATTCAAAAGCATGGAGAATCAAAAGCATGAATATGGATACTGAAATATACTTATATCTGCTTACATAATACCCGTGTAATACCCAAAACAGGTATTAACAATGTTTAAGGTTTAAATTATTGAACAAGCGTAACCGGTCGTGACGTCATCTGTAATGGACGGTGTTGTTCCTGAAATGTGCACAGTCCGGGTCTCCTTTTCTTTGTTTTAACAGATACATGCCTTAAATCACAATCCAATACTATAAATGTAAGTAACGGCTCTCAAATACTTATTTATGCTTAAAAATCACCTTAGGTAACATGTTGGTTTCAGGGAAGCATATATTCGTATAGTTAGCCACATAGCTGTCAAGGCTACAAAGCATACTAATCCTTTTCAGGGCTGACTACTGGAAATCACAACCCAGGAAATTCTGCCAATACTGCAAGTGTTGGATTGCAGACAATAAGCCCGTAAGTGAGCCCAATTATGTTTGTGTATTCCTAAGGACAGTGTCTTATGTGATGCTCATAAGTCTTCATGTTTATTTTGCATTGTAGAGCATCGAATTTCACGAAAGAGGGAAGAATCACAAAGAAAATGTGGCAGCCAAAATTTCCGAGGTATTATATGTATTTCTTTCTTGTGTTTTGGTGGTTAATGGATCAATGCGTGACATTTGTAAACTTTGCTGCAATATACATGTCTCACAATAAGCATACTAACAGCTAAGAAAAATGGCTGTTTTGGCATCGTCCTCATGACTGGCACAGGAGATAACGAACAGACTGAATTTTGACTTCTTATTGGCTACCCTCAGCTGTCATTTATCACATTTTGTATCTGTCCATGCAGATCAAAAAGAAGAGTGTTCAAAAAGCGAAGCAAGAGGACCGTATGTCAAAACAGTTTGCAGCAATGGAAGAGGCTGCACTGAAGGCATATGAGGAAGACCTGAAGAGGATGGAAATGGAAGCAGGTAAGTGTGTGTGGTACTATGTTTTAAAGACAGAATAGTCATACAGCATCTTTGTTTTCTAATTCATTTTTGTGTCAGGATCTGGTCCCTGTGTCCAAACACCAGTATTGCCACAACCTAAAGCACCACCACTGGTACTGTGCGAGCTACCACCGCATCGCAAAAAATATCAAAAGAAAACAGACAAAGCAAGGAAGTCATCTGTGGAGCAAAAGAGAACACAAACTTGGGTTGAAGGATGGACAAATGACAGGCACGCATACTATTACAACACAGTAACTGGAGGTAAGAAATTTTTTTTGTCCTTTCTTTTTGACTTCTTTGTCAGATTGACCAACTTGGCTTACATATTTTTGCTGCAGACTCTCAGTGGGATAGACCTGAAGGCTTTCTGAGTAGCTCAGACTTTGTGCAGCCTGGACAGTACGAGGTTATTCATATTTTGCTTCTAGAATCCTTCTTTAATTGTGCAATTGTATCTCAGTAATTGTTTCTATTTTCCTAGAGCACTTCAGATAGTGCTTGGATGGAAGGGGTCAGTCCTGAAGGATACGCATATTGGTACAACACAGAAACGGGAGGTTCGATTTTGTTATTTGTTTATCTCTCTCTCTCACACACGCACGCGCGCGGCCGACTGGTTGGAGCGTCTGCCTCACAGTTCTGAGAACCCGGGTTCAATCCCTGGCCCCGCCTGTGTGGAGTTTGCATGTTCTCCCCGTGCCTGCGTGGGTTTTCTCCCACATCCCAAAAACATGCATTAATTGAAGACTCTAAATTGCCCGTAGGTGTGAATGTGAGTGCGAATGTTTGTTTGTATGTGCCCTGCGATTGGCTGGCAACCAGTTCAGGGTGTACCCCGCCTCCTGCCCGATGATAGCTGGGATAGGCTCCAGCACGCCCGCGACCCTAGTGAGGAGAAGCGGCTCAGAAAATGGATGGATGGATGGATATATATATATATATATATATATATATATATACACACACACACATTTCTGATATACGTAAATTCCGCTGTCGTAGCGCTGGTAATTTCAATCTCAAATCACATTTGTCTCACTTTTCAGAGTCCAGATGGGAAAAGCCAAATGACATAGCCACGAATGAAACCACTGAATCCAGCTTGGCATCTGGCAGTGAGAAAGTGCTTCAGGAGGAACTGACTTTAGGAGAAGAGGGCTGTAATGGGGCTCAGTTGTCACAGGGTGATGAAGTCACTGAACAACAGAGCCTGCCATCCACTGTCCCAGAAAATAGCTCAAGGGTAAGACAAATGGAGATAGAGAACATAAATTGGCCTCACTCTTGTATTTAAATTTCATACTGGGCTATTTCAGAAACGAAAAGTGGACGGGGAACACTTAGGAACGGATGAAGATGATCAAACAAGCAACAAAATGCCTGGAGAGTATGTTAAGGAGGAAAAAAAAGAGTCCCTAAGCACAACCATTGAACCTACAAAGAAAAAGCAGGAAGAGGTGGCAAAAACTAAGAAGCCAAAATCACTGAACCCATATGGGGCCTGGGAACAGATTAAGGAGGAGAAGGATCCATAGTATGTGTGCCATTCATACTTCTGGCAGCTGTAGCTGTTAAACTTTGATATGATTCTGTTCTCTTTTCTCCCCAGCACCAGTGTGGACTTAGAGTTGCCCCAAGTAGCTGTCGAGGAGGTTGCACCAACAGAGTTGCCGCCAGAACTGAAATTCAAGTTCAAGGAGCGCATCATCACCTCACTCAGAGTTGAAGGCGGGCTCGCTTCTTTTAAGAAAAGCAAGACACAGAATGGCAAATCCAGAAGCTTTCGACAGAGAGACAATAATGACTAGCCAGATTTTTTTTTCAGTTATCTGAATTCTAATAAATCTGATTTTGTAGCTCAAGTTCATTTTACTGCTGCTTTTGAACATGTGCGGGAGGTTAATGGTCAGCTGGCAACTTGTGACCAGCTGGTGGTAGTGAGTGTATAAAGCTGATAGGTGGCCTCACAGTCTCATCAGGACAACTTTAGTGACCTCAGCGTCTACAAATAAAACATTTGTCCTTAAAAATGTTTCCTAAAAATAAATTTTCAGTTTATAACAAATATTTTTTGGTTATTTTATTTTAGGATGCATGGCTGATGTACAGTAAATTGCAAATTATATAAATATACATATTTACACAAAAAAATTAAACTTTAATATAACAAATAAATTGCAATGTGACAACACCTCATATCCCCTGTTTTCAACATTGTTGCTGAAAACTATCAAGGCCCAAACTTGACAGCCAGCTTTGGCGTGTGTCAGTCTGCAGAAGAGTACAAACTTATTCTGCTCTTCTCCACCAGGTCCAGAAGAGCCTCCCTTTCTGCGTGTTCAAGCACGACCGTGATGAGATCATCAAGCGCCTCTCCTCCTCGCATGAACTCCTGACATGTATTGGAACATGTAGAAATGTGACAGACGGCATAGCTTGGGTCACATTAAAAGTTCAGTTTCTGGCTCTAACCTTAATATCTCTGCAAATGTAGCCAATGCGGTGGTCTGTGATCCGATCCTGGCTGAAGTTGTAGGTGCGAATCCTTTCTGACTGCGAGCGTGTTCCCACCTGACACGAACAGACACGGCTGTGTGTGAATGAAGAGTTGCAATGAAAGAATCGATTGTTCAATAAAATATTTAAAACTTAAGTTATACTTACGAAGAACTCTATTGAAATGTCATGCTTTTTAATTATATTACATTGCATGGCTGTCTTGTGAGATTTTTTTTTATATTCATGTCTAATATTTCCAAAATTCCCAAGCTTAACTTCCCATGGAAATTTACAAGAAATGTTCCACACCTTGCCACTATACTTGAAAATTAGGTCTTTAACAATACACCAAAGTTAAGCATTTGCATCTCAATTTTTGACATTTTTTATTTTAGAAATTAATACAATTCATATTTTTATGAAGAAAACATACTATATAAATGTATTTACAACAATACTATTATAGTGAGGATAAACAGTACAGAAAATGGATAGATATAGAGTATATAATTTATTAATATAATAAAAAATTTTCAGAGTTGACTGTGCCTGTTTTCTTCTAAGCCCAACTTAAATTCATTTCAGGATGGCGTCTTTGAAGGTGTGTTAACATGTTCGACTTGACGTGTTTTGAAGCACTTAGGGAAAATAGTCGAGTCTTGTCGACTACGCAATTCCCATCTCTGTCATCAAGCGGGTAGCCAAAATGGTTCCATACTCCTGACCTAAATGAGCGCAAATGGTCTGCAGTTTCAGGGGCTTTGAACGTCTCGTGCTGGACCACCTCAAGAGTGTCACAGGTCCCCTGCTGGACCCCCTGCAGTTTGCCTACCAAGCGAACAGGTCTGCGGATGATGCAGTCAACATGGGACTGCACTTCATCCTAGAACACCTCGACAGTGCAGGGACCTACGCGAGGATCCTGTTCGTGGACTTCAGCTCAGCGTTCAACACCATCATCCCTGAACTCCTTTCAACCAAGCTTCTCCAGCTCAGCGTCTCACCTGCCATCTTCCAGTGGATTTACAGCTTTCTGACGGGCAGGACACAGCAGGTCAGGCTGGGGGAGGCAACCTCATCCACACGCAGCATCAGCACTGGGGCGCCCCAAGGTTGTGTCCTCTCTCCGCTGCTCTTCTCTCTCTACACGAACGACTGCACCTCAGCGAACCCGACTGTCATGCTCCTGAAGTTTGCAGATGACACCACTGTCATCGGCCTCATCAAGGACGGTGACGAGTCTGCATATCGACAGGAAGCGGAGCGGCTGGAGCTGTGGTGCGGGCGACACAACCTGGAGCTGAACACGCTCAAGACGGTAGAGATGATCGTGGACTTCAGGAGGCATCCTTCGCCACAGCTGCCCCTCACGTTGTCCAGCTGCCTTGTGTCAACCGTCGAGACCTTCAAGTTCCTGGGAATTACAATCTCTCAGGACCTGAAGTGGGCGAACAACATCAACTCCGTCCTCAAAAAGGCCCAGCAGAGGATGTACTTCCTGCGGCTTCTGAGAAAGCACGGCCTGCCACCGGAGCTGCTGAGACAGTTCTACACAGCGGTCATCGAATCGGTCCTGTGTTCTTCCATCACAGTCTGGTTTGGTGCTGCTACAAAAAAGGACAAGCTCCGACTGCAACGGACAATCAAAACTGCTGAAAGGATTGTCGGTAACCCCCTACCCACCATTGAGGACTTGCACGCTGCCAGAACTAAGACAAGGGCGTGCAAAATCCTCTCGGACCGTCTGCACCCCGGTCACCAGCTCTTCCAGCTCCTTCCCTCAGGTAGGCGCTACCGATCAACGCTAACTAGAACTAGTAGACATTCCAACAGCTTCTTCCCTCTTGCGATCAACTTCTTAAACACCTAACCTATAATTCCATTACAACAAGCTGGCAATTTTTTGACTTGAGTTCGTTGTCACATTTCTGTGGGGCCAATTATTTATTACTTGTGCACTCACTGTAGTTGTCTCGCCATGCTGCACTATTTGCATATACTGGCCACTCATGCCAGAGTAGCATCTGCTCCATTTGCACACTGATTGAGGAGTATCTGTAACATTTGCACAACCGACATTGTCCCAGATGATCGCACTACTTGTCACTTTAAACCGCATACACTCCTTGAAGTCTCAGCGCCCTTTGCACAATGGTCATTGCACCGGACTATTGCAATATTAGTCGTTCGAACTGCTCTAAGTGCTAGAGGACTCTGCATCTTTTTGCACAATTGTTTTTTGTCAATGTCTTTATGTCCCCAAAGTGTTCTGTAAATTGACTGTTTGTTGTACTAGAGCGGCTCCAACTACCGGAGACAAATTCCTTGTGTGTTTTGGACATACTTGGCAAATAAAGATGATTCTGATTCTGATTATAAGTCATATTAGCCATGTTTCTTATTACCCTCCTCCAGTTCGCGATCCTCAGTTGTTGAACAGAACTAGCATGACCGTTTAGCACATCTGCCTCACAGTTCTGAGGACCCGGATTCAAATCCGCCCTCTCCTGTGTGGAGTTTGCAAGTTCTCCCCGTGCCTGCGTGGGTTTTCTCCGGGTACTCTGTTTCCTCGCACATCCCAAAAACATGCATGGTATGTTAACTGAAGACTCTAAATTGTCCGTAGGTATGAATGTGAGTTCGTATGGTTGTTTGTTTCCATGAGCCCTTTGATTGTTATGTGACGTGACCAGTTCAGGGTGTACCCCGCCTTTTGCCCGAAGATAGCTGGAATAGGCTCCAGCACGTCCGCGACCCTAGTGAGGATAAGCGGTACGGAAAATGAATGAGTGAACTAAAAATTATAATAAGAATTGCATTATTATTACACATATGGCATTTTCTGGAATTGAGGCACAAACCCTGAGTTGGAAGGGGCGTGTCACAGTTCTGCCATTTCAAAGATGACACAGGTTCATGTCTTAGTTCTATGTTCACATTGCACATCAATTCCGATTTTTTCATTTCAAATTGAAAATTTTTTCGGCCGCACCACAGCTCCTGCCGCTCCACTTCCTGTCGATATGCAGACTCGTCACCGTCTTTGATGAGGCCGATGACAGTGGTGTCATCTGTAAACTTCAGGAGTTTGACGGCTGGGTCCATTGAGATGCAGTTGTTCGTGGAGAGAGAGAAGAGCAGTGGAGAGAGGACACAACCTTGGGGTGCCCCAGAGCTGATGCTGCGTGTGGATGAGGTGGCCTCCCCCAGCCTCACCTGCTGTGTCCTGCCCGTCAGAAAGCTGTAAATCCACTGGCAGACGGCAGGCGAGACGCTGAGTTGGAGAAGCTTGGAGGAAAGGAGTTCAGGGATGATGGTGTTGACCGCAGAGCTGAAGTCCACGAACAGGATCCTCACGTAGGTCCCCGCGCTGTTGAGGTGTTCTAGGATGAAGTGCAGACCCATGTTGACTGCATCATACGCAGACCTGTTTGCTCGGTAGGCAAACTGCAGGGGGTCCAGCAGGGGACCTGTGACGCTCTTGAGGTGGTCCAGCACAAAGCGTTCAAAGGACTTCATGACCACAGATGTCAAGGCGACAGGCCTGTAATCATTCAGACCCGGGAATGCAGGTTTCTTGGGAACGGGGCTGATGGTGAAGCGTTTGAAACACGATGGTACTTCGCACAGTTCCAGAGATCTATTGAAGATCTGTGTTGAGACTGGAGCGAGCTGGTCCGCGCAGACTTTGAGGCAGGATGGGGACACAAGGTCCGGGCCTGCCGCTTTCTTAATCTTCTGTTGTTTGAAGATGCGTCTCACATCCTTTTGTCCACAGTCAAAGTCGCATTTGTTTTTGTAAAGTGAACGACTACATAAAAAGATCGGATTTAACAAAAAATCTGAATGGGGCATTGGACCTTACTTAGGCTATGGTCACACTGCAGGTCAATTTCAATGTTTTTCCACAGTATGACATCTTATGACAAAATATAGTCTATATTCTTTTATTATATTATCCCATAGTTTCTGTGTTATTTTTTTTACTTCAATAGTTCTTTGTTCTTGTGTGACTTTTTCACAAAGTTGGGCATGGCCAGGTGTGGGGGGTGCGTAAAAATAGCGTGCACCAATGTCGACGCGCCGGTAATGTCAGGTACTGGATTCCCCCCCAGTATCCGAAACAATCAGTATTACGGCGGTAAAGAGACAACGTTCAGTGATTTCCGTAACAAAATATGAACGTCCTGTAACATTTGGCAGCTCTGCAACTGTTCCCACAAAACAGACACGAGACAAAAGCAACTGTGGACGAAGGAGCAGAAAACAGTCAGAGGCGAAAAGAAGACGGTTTAGAACTGATAGATAAGATAATCAAACTCCTTGAAATTGCCCCAAATGCGTCAGGACGAGGGGTTATATTTTCTTCCGTAAACACACTGCACCTCATGTGTTGTGCGCATGTGCAATGTGATGTCGTGCTTTGTGTGCATATGTGTCACTTCACAGACGCATCCCATTCACAGTACAAGTTGCATTTGTTCTTGTAATGTGAACGACTACATAAAAAGATCGGTTTTAACAAAAAATCCAAATTGGGCATCATGCCTTGCAGTGTTAATTTAGCCTTAGAGTATAGCAATTTTGGGCTTCGATTATGTATTGATACAGCCTTATTAGAAAAATTATTTCTTTACCTGCTGCTTACGTGCCAAATGCTTCTGCTCGGTCTCTTTACCCATCATGCTCTGGTAGAGGCGGGCCTTCAGCATGCGAATGGCAGTTTCTCTGTTTTGCAATTGAGAGCGGCTCTGTTGACACTCTGCTGTAATACCTGGGGGAAAAAACTCTATTAAAACAGAAGTAAGGAAAAAAATCTTGAGCAGCTTGAGAGCTGTTGGCGTATCATACCTGAGGGAAGGTGAACAATGCGCACAGCGCTATCGGTTGTATTGACACTTTGACCACCAGCACCTCGAGATCTAAATGTGTCAACACGCAGTTCTTTAGGGTCGATGCTGACAGCCACCTAGAGCGCACACTAGCTTTAAACGCAACCCATATTAATGTAGTTATTGAAACTGAGAGCTATTAGGGAGTTACCTCAACAGGCTGAGGCAGGATGATCACAGTCATGGTTCCAGTGTGGATGCGCTGCATCCTGGAGGACAGGCCCACCTCGGGAATTCTCTGCACCCGGTGTGTTCCCCCCTCATGCTTTAGATGTCTGTACACGTTCTCCCCAGCTAGCCGCACAGCCGCGTGATGCAAACCACCTACGGAGGACATGAGTAAAGTGTCAAGGCTCCACTGTATCTTCGCATGCATAATACTGTACATACCATATTCGGCAGGAGTGTAGTTCAACATCTCAAAATCCCAGTTCTTGTAAGCAGCAAAACCCTGATACATGTCAAACATTTCTCTGGTGAATTGCTGACATATATCACCTTAAAAAAAAACAGACAAAACTTTATTGTAGGATGTATAAAACAATATAGACTATTCAGAGCTGTATTATCGGAATATGGCAAAAATGTCATTTTGTGGCATCACAAATTGTTAGGGATATTCGGGTTTTGGGTGAAATTTCAAGATCCACTTAAAATCTGTTATAAACTTTATGGGTTAACTTAATTTGACCTTCTCTAAACTTTTGAATGCATGTGTTCATCCATCCATCCATCCATTTTCTGAGCCACTTCTCCTCACTAGGGTCGCGGGCGTGCTGGAGCCCATTCCAGCTATCATCGGGCAGGAGGCAGGGTACACCCTGAACTGGTTGCCAGCCAATCGCAGGTCACATATAAACAAACAACCATTTGCACTCACATTCACACCTACGGGCAATTTAAAGTTGTCAATTAACCTACCATACATGTTTTTGGGATGTGGAAGGAAACCGGAGTGCCCGGAGAAAACCCACGCAGGCACGGGGAGAACATGCAAACGCCACACAGGCGGGGCCTGAACCCTGGTGCTCAGAACTGTGAGGCAGACGCTCTAACCAGTCGTTCACCGTGCCACCTGCACGTGTTCAACTGTTCAATATTTCACTACTGTAGCAGAACAGCAAAATTCAGTGTTTGATCCATCCATCCATCCATCTATCCATCAATCCATTTTCTACCGCTTATCCAAGGTTGGGTCGCAGGGGCAGTAGCTTTAGCAGGGACGCCCAGAATTCCCTCTCCCCAGCCACTTCATCCAGCTCTTCCGGGGGGATCCCGAGGCGTTCCCAGGCCAGCCGAAAGACAAAGTCTCTCCAGCTTGTCCTGGGTCGTCCCCGGGGTCTCCTCCCGGTGGGACGTGCCCGGAACACCTCACCAGGGAGGCGTCCGGGAGGCATCCGAATCAAATGCCCCATATATTTTTCCGTTCATGTTTGATCCATGAACGGAACAAGATATTTCCTGGTTCAATTAGAAATGGTATTTAAACAGTCCTCTTCATCAAACTGTTCACATTCTGACATGATGTTCACAAGACCAAGGCGGCACCCGACAACTGATCAGCAGTAGCAGTATCGCCATCATCCTGGGACTGGCCACTGCGCTTAGAGTTTCACAGAGTGTCATCAATTGGTTGCAACAGAGATACAGAGACTGGAAGACTAACAGAAAGGCACAGAAATTGACGTCCCATGAAATGTCATGATCACACACCTGTTATTTTGCTGTACAGTTCCTTGTTAAAAAGTAGTTAATAGTAGAAGCAAAAGTTAGTTGAACACTGAACAGTTGGACATGAGCATTGAAAAGTTTAGTGAAAGTAAAATTAAGGTTACCTGTAAAGGTCAGTGCATTTTAGGGTCATGTTAAAATTCCACACGAGAGGCCAAACATATAGAGTCTCAAAACGTTATGCAAGTGTTTATTACAGCAATAATTGAACTAAAATTCACAAACCTCCCGTTGTTCGTCCTGAAACAACCTCCAGCAGAATGTTACTAGAGTCCAGAGGGTCAGTCGGCAATAGAGCTTTGATTAACTAGAGAGAGAAATAATTTCCTTCACCACTGAATTTTTTACCAATAAAGTTCATTGTAGCTTGTCTCTGTTCATAGATGCTTACCTCTTTCTTTAAGACTGAAACCCTGTCTGAGATAAGTGCTTCCTCTTCCTTTAGCAGCTGAGCAAACTGTTCAACTTCATCTTTAGAACCCGCTGGTGCTACGGTCATGTTGAGAGCACAATATCATCATCATAATAATATATACTATAAATTGAAATTCTCAACAAATCAATTCCAATTTGTGCAAGACTAAGTTGCACGTCAAAGAAGGGAGCTAATATATTAATACATTCCCAATGCGCGGGGGGTGATCAACTTACAATTCAAAATGGACTGCACTTCGTCAAGATCTTTCAGCGCCTGCTCAACATTGTGAAAAACGTTTGCCAAAGGCTGCAGCTCAGTGTGTTTCTTCACCATTACTTTCCTGTCAGCTTCGCTCAGGTTGGCACGGTGCAACTTCTGGCCGAGAGCTTTGTGATTCTCCATGAGTTGCCGGAGATACATTTGAACAGAATGGATTTCGTACAACTCTCCCATTTCTTTGTGGAAGAGGCGGCTCGGTTGCGTCACTGAAATGTTCGTATGCTTTGCATTAGTGTGTCCTGAGATTGTCCTCCGCCGTCCTCTTTTAAGGTTGTTGTAAGCTACGCAGGAAAAGACGGAACGCAAGCGACACGAACTATGAGAAAACATTTGACAATGCACTCTTTTGTGTATATGAAAACGACGCGTAAGATATTTTTAAAATAAATAAATAACGATACGATCGGCTCCAATTGAATTCAATAAGGGTTTATGCGCAACCTACTTCCGCATTCGGCAAAACAGGACGGAGCACTTCCTTCTCAAGAGGTCATTAGCGGAGGAGCCCTTCCGGCAGGAGAAAGGTGTAGGGCAGGCTTGGTAGAAATGCGACGACATGCTGTAGCTCCTGGTTTCAAACTGCATGAGTCATCCTTCATGTGATAGTCTTATCTATTTGCTGACATTAGCTTCGTAACCTTTATGATACTAAAACAATATACTGTGTAGTAAAAGTAAAAATAAAAGTAATAAATAGTGCTAATGCTGTATGAAGATGGCTAACAACAAGCAGCTAATCTTTGCCGATAGAATTAGATATAAAACATGTTACTCTCCTCTAACATTATATTTGAGCAAGCTAACAACAACTATCTCATAACAGCATAGATAGAAAATGTCATCTCTGAGATTAATTTCTTGCAATGGCATATACATAATCATCCGGAAGCGTTTTGCTTCCACACCAGAAAAAAATTAAAAAAGGTTCAGTATTACATTATAAACGTGATAAGTTTCACGTTATAACGTGATAGGTTTCACGTTATAATGTAAAATGTTATCACGTTAAAATGTAATAAATTTCACTTCCGCATTTGGCAAACCAAAACAAAGCAATTTTATTCCGCTTCAGGTCACTGGCGAAGTCCTTTTTGTGCCCTATATATCAAAGTTACTCACTATACGTACTGTAACTATCGATGCGATAGAGGCCACCTCTGTGTCTGCCAATCACACAGTCATTTGTTTTTCACCAAGATCAAACAAAGTCTGACTGCATGGTCCTGTCAGCATCAGTCAATGAGGAAAAGTAAGAAGCCCCAGCCTGAGAATAATGTTAGGGATGGGTTTGGGGTTCTGTTGAAGTTTCTTCTCTGTTCTAGTCCAGAGACAGCGTTTATAGTAGTTATGTTACTAAAATTTTCAACAACAAAAAAACCTTCATATCAAAATAGACTATGCTTGAATAATGGAGTCAGAATCAGAATCTTCTTTATTTGCCAAGTATGTCCAAAAAACACACAAGGAATTTGTCTCCGGTTGTTGGAGCCGCTCTCGTACGACAACAGACAGTCAATTGACAGAGAACACTTTTGAGACATAAAGACATTGACAAAAAACAGTCACTGAGCAATAAAGAGTTAATAGTTATCTGGTAATGCCGGTACATTTATAAAAAAAAATTGACAATTGTGCAAAAGATGCAGAGTCCTCTAGCACTTAGAGCAGTTCGACTGACTAATATTGCAATAGTCCGTTACATTACATTAATAAAATAAGACCTAGTTTGTAAGAATCAGATACATTTTAAATGGCACTTTTTATGTTGGAAATTTGCCAAAATGTTTTGCCCAGAAATCTATGTAAATTATTAGGAAACTTGTGACCGAAACCTTGACTCTTTCGTAGAAAAACGCCCAGATGTATTAGGTGAGACAAAAACGTGACGTAAAAATAGGCCATTTTCTGATTTTTCAATGGTGGCATCCGCTCAAGCTATATCATTTTAAGGGTCAAACTTGGAGCAATCGCATCGCTGGAATTACTTCCAACTTCACAGAAAACAAGAATAATAATGGTGAATCAAGAACATGTAGGTTTCTTTGTCCTATGAACGTGTGATTTTCAATGCCGAATTCAAGGAACATTTTCATCTTTGCCATAACCAAAGAAAATCTCAACTGAATTGAAACATTCAAAAACAAGGTGATAAAGGGATTTCCCAACAACGTAATCTGAAAAGAACAAGTATTACATTGCGCGAAACACTATTGCAATTTTGGTGGACCTCCACGTGGCCAAATTCCTGCACAATAAAAATGAAAAGAAAATGGTGGCCATTTTTCTGGATTTAGTGACATACCTATTGCCTCTCAGGATAAGTAAAACTGTTGTTTGTCTACTTGCTAATAAAATGCGCAACAGACTCGGACTGTAAATCCTTGAGTATCACCCATAATTCCATGTTATTCAAAATCAGGCCCTCCAAGATAAAAATCCCTCTTTTACAGTTAAAACTAATTCAGATTTGGGGTTATTGCAAAATTTGCCCCAGAGACCTACTTATACTGTTTGGTGGCATTTGTGTGTGTGCTTGTAAAAATGTCTCAAATTTTTTGTGTAGGTAGACCTTCGGAACTCAGACCCAGTCATCCTCCTATCAAGTCACTGCTTATGTGTAGCTGGCTCTGCAGTGTGTAACCACACAGTTGCATTGCAGTTTCAAACTGCACACTATTCAGAAGTGCAGGTTGTTCCCCGTCTATGCCAGCACAGATGAAGAGCAACAATGGCACAAGGCCAGAAGGAATGAAACTGATCTGTAACTCCTTTATGCAAAGTGTCAATGTGGAATGAGCTATGGTGTATTTTGAATGAAGGAGATTTTGTTTCATGAGTTGTGATTGTATTATTTTGTTTTCTGTACAGCTGTGGCTGTTGTGAAAGCGCTATATAATGTTGAGTTGGCACTGATTTATCTCTGATCCTTCACAAGTCAATTCAAATAAACTTTTATTTATATTGCACTTTTTATACCGCAAATGAACTTTTCCATGATATTCTATTTTTTGGGAAAAGGGTCTGTATATGTTTATGTTTATTTAAATGTTTTAAAATGCACCAGTCATAGCCATGATTGTCTTTCACAGAAGCACACTGCACAAGGGCCTGGAGGGTGATCCGCTTGATATCTCATTGCTCCAAATTGTGGACACAAACAAAGACTTTCATGTTACAGATAAACCTCTTGCAGCAACGATGGGTATTAGAGAAGACAGTTGTTGAGACAGCTTTGGGCTTAGCACAAAAGGGAAGCGTGCTCTCTTACCAGCAACTGATACGACCCACAAAGGCAGTGAAATGCACCAAGATCATCCACCTTACCCACCATTGGCTCTTAGGGAGTCCAGACTGGCCCCGACAGAGTACTGAGGAGGAGCACTTTCAACTTAAAAGTTTGATGCCCACAATGGACATGGCCCATAATATTGATCGATCAGGGGTGGCATCATCTCCAGAGGTCCAGAATAACCTCTTCACATTTTTGAGGTGTGCTTTGTGAGGGGACTGAGCTCTGCAGGTCTAGCAGAAAGAATACTCAAAAGGAACAATTAAAACTGGAGACATAAGAAGAAGGGCAGACAAGGAGTTAGAGGTGGCAGTTGAATACTGCAAAATGAAAAATGTCAACTACACTCCCTGCAGCCTTGTTGTCCACACAGATGTCCCCTGGCTTACTGCCTCACCAGATGACTTGATCTTCGATCTATTTGATCAGCCAGCATTTAGACTGGTTGAGATAAAGTGCTCTGATGAGAAGAACTATGTGGGTTGTAAATACCTTAAAATGCAGTATGGCACTTAGGCACTCTGCGAAAGCCACTCCAACAACTGGCAGGTGCAGGGTCAACTACTGATAAGTGGCCTGCAGTGGTGTGACCTTGTGATTTGTGCCCAGGAAGACATGCTGGTACAGCAAGTCTATTTTGACCCCAAAGTAACGGGAGTCATCAGAAAAAAGGCTGACCAGTTATACTTTAACCTTTACATGCAGAAGTACCTGTCTGTCTCCAAAAGAGCCTAAAGGTCCCTTATTGTGGAATTGTGAAGCTGTGGGCAAAAACCGGCAGGTGTCAAAACTTTTATTTCAGACAAATAAACACAGTTTAGGCTTTTAAACTGTTCCTTCAAAATTAGCTGGAAAATAAACGGGACCAGAGAGTGTTGTTTTGAAAATTATTTCATGCATCCCTTTTTGAATTATTTCTGTAGTAAAATTCTAAATTAGCTTCCCAAAGAAGCAATAGGTTTTAAAAAGGACAGTTTTTGACAAATTGTCATACAAAAATCAGATAGTGCGTGTTCTGCAATCAAAAGGCAAAAATTTATTTATACAGATTGTCATTAGAAAAAGCATTTAATATACAATACGTGAATCATGACTGCTTTCAATGTTCTCATCTCATATTTTACATTCGGCTTATACTCTTGCTTTCATGTCTTACACTATTCAGACTCAAAACATGTAACTTGGTACCGACACCTCATAAAATGAAACAGATTTTAATCTCTTGGTGAAAAGGTGTCACTTTTTAAAAATCACAGAAAAAGAAATGAGGGAGAACCATTATAAAACTGAGAAGACTGAAGACATTCATGCAACTGACATACCATTTAATGTCCAAGTAACCAGGGAGGCTGACTGTGTCAACTTAACACACAGAACATTACTGTGCTCACACCTCGACCAGTGGTTTATTTTGATAGTTACTTAGGAGGCAGGCTACTGCAAAAAGCTGGTTGATACTACCAGCAAGGGTCAGAGGAATAATGGTGTCAAATAGTTTGTTGTCTTTGATGTGTCTAATTGTCCTCTCCACATGTATCCTTAACCGTGCAAAGTCCTGAGTGACCAGCACTTCATCATGAGACATTTGTGACTTTTTACTCAGAAAAGGAGGTCTGTAAACTTTGCATGGTACTAGCTCATCAATTCTGAATCCCTTGTCCACCATTACAGCCATGTCTTTATCCAAAAGAGGGATAATGCCAGATTGTCTGAACAACTCTTCATCGCTGATAGAGCCAGAATACAATGAGGAAATAAAAGTGACAGCACCATGCGGTGACACACCTATCATTCCTTTCAGCGTAGTGTGGGATTTATAGTGAGTAAACATCTCACTCAAGAGTAAAGATGACGGCTTCTGACATCTTATCCTTGTACACTCAACAATGACTTGAGTGTCAGAGTACTTGCCAAACACACTGGGCATTGATGTTCTTATTGTCTCAGGAGACATCCATATCCCAACAGCGCTGAGTAAGGTGTACAAGAAATTGACCCAGGTTTGGATGATCCTGCTGGCGGTAGACTGATGAATGTTGAAACGATTACCCAAATCTCTTTCTTTCAGACCCAGTGACAGGTACATCAAGAACAGGAACAGTTCATCAATCATTGGAAGGCACCGGCTCTGGTTGGGGAGCAGAGGGGACAAATCTGTATTTTATCGCTATCACAATACACTGGCCGCTATTTGATTAAGTCATCAAAAAATTATGTGTTTCCCAAACCTACATAATACTGTTATTCGGAGCCAATTTATCAAGAAAACTGATAAAACAAAAATATGATGTATAAACTTTTCCTACCGGTCGACGAAGTAGATCAGTGGAATTGTCAAGAGGTGCTGTTGCACTGGGAGTGGATGAACATGTACCACCAACACGCACAATTCTTTCTGTCGCAGGTTCAATCTGTCTCCAAAATGCCTGAAGATGGCGATAGCTGGCAAACCTAAAAGGGAAAAAATTATTACCTTTAAATCTGAACATCACACTAATCAGGAGGAAGTGGTGGTACACTAGTCTGTCCACTCGCAACTTTATTGGACATGACTTTGTACTGCAACCCATGCAACAGCTCTGCCATGAATTCTAGTTTATCAAAACTTCTTCTTTTCCTTTCGCCTTGTACCGTTAGGGGTCGCCACAGCGTGTCATCCTTTTCCATGTAAGCCTATCTCCTGCATCCTCCTCTCTAACACCAACTATCTTCATGTCTTCCCTCACGACAACTATCAACCTTCTCTTTGGCTCTCTTGCCTGGCAGCTCCATCCTCATCACCCTTCTACCAATAAACTCACTCTCTCTCCTCTGGATGTCTCCAAACCATCGAAGTCTGCTCTCTCTAACTTCGTCTCCAAAACATCGAACCTTGGCTGGCTCTCTGATGAGCTAATTTCTAATTTTATTCAACCTGGTCACTCCCAGAGCGAACCTCAACATCTTCATTCCTCCAGCTCTGCTTCCTGTTGTCTCTTTAGTGCCACTGTCTCCAATCCGTACATCATGGCTGGCACCACCACTGTTTTATAAACGTTGCCCTTCATCGTAGCAGAGAGTCTTCTGTCACATAACACACCTGACACCTTCCTCCACCCGTTCCAACCTGCTTGGACCCATTTCTTGACTTCCTTACCACACTCACCATTGCTCTGGACTGTTGAACCCAAGTATTTAAAGTCCTCCACCCTTGCTATCTCTTCTCTCATTCATGCACATATATTGTCTTACTTCGGCTAATCTTCATTCCCCTCCTTTCCAGTGTATGCCTCCATCTTTCTAACTGCTCCCTGCTTTTACTGCAGATCACAATGTCGTCTGCAAACATCATGGTCCACAGGGATTCCAGTCTAACCTCATCTGTCAGCCTATCCATCACCACTTCAAACAGGAAGTGGCTCAGGACTGATTCCTGATGCAGTCCCACCTCCACCTTAAATTCCTCTGTCACACCTACTGCACACCTCACCACTGTTGTGCTGCCCTCGTACATATGCTGTATTATTCTAACATACCTCTCTGCCACTCCAGACTTCTGCATGCAGTACCACAGTTCCTCTCTGGGTACTTTGTCATAGGCTTTCTCTAGATCCACAAAGACACAATGTAGCGATTTCCGACCTTCTCTGTACTTTTCCATCAACACCCTCAAGGCAAATAATGCATCTGTGGTACTCTTTCTAGGCATGAAATCATAATGTTGTTCACAAACACTCACTTCTGTCCTGAGTCTAGCCTCCACTACTCTTTTGCATAACTTCACTGTGTGGCTCATCAACTTTATTCCTCTATAGTTCCCACACCTCTGCACATCACCCTAGTTCTTAAAAATGGGCACCAGCACACTTTTCCTCCATTCCTCAGGCATTTTCTCACCTGCTAGAATTCTGTTGAACAAGCTGTTCAAAAACTCCACAGCCACCTCTCCTAGATGCTTCCATATCTCCACAGGAACGTCATCAGGATTAACTGCCTTTCCACTTTTCATCCTCTTGCCTTTCGAACTTCCTCTTTACTAATCATTGCCACTTCCTGGCCCACCACACTTGCCTCTTCTACTCTTCCTTCTCTCTCATTTTCCTCATTCATCAACTCCTCAAAGCATTCTTTCCATCTGTCCAGCACACTATTGGCACCAGTCAACATATTTCCATCTCTATCTTTAATAACCCTAACCTGCTGCACATCCTTCCCATCTCTATCCCTCTGCCTGGCCAACCTGTAGAGATCCTACAGGTTGGCCAGACACATCGGAGACAGGCAAGACTACAGGCAGACAAAAAGACAAATTTGCTCTTTCACGATTGCACTGTCAGACTACTGCAATAAAATATTGTATTCCGATACCACCGCATTCTGAATGCCTTTCCACCTGGTCTCCTGGACACAATATATCAACCTTTCTCCTAATCATCATGTCAACCAACTCCCGAGATGTTCCTGTCATAGTCCCAACATTCAATTCTAGACTCTGTGCTTTCCTCTTCTCTTTCTGTGTAAGAAGCCGCTTTCCACCTCTCCTTCGTCTTTGACCCGCAGCAGCGGAATTTCCACCGGCGCCCTGCAGGTTAACGGTGCCGGGGGCGGACATTGTTAACCCTGGCCACGACAGATCCGGTATGGAATTCTTTAGATGAACGCTCATATTTGTTTTGCAAAGTTTTAAGCTGGATGCCCTTCATGACACAGCCCTCTGCATTTATCCGGGCTTGGGACTGTCCTACAGTTTGCACTGGCTTGTCCCCCAATAGGGCTGCATTATTCTAGTTTATCAAAACATAGCACAGTGTTCCAAAATCTATAGACGTTGTTGTGTGATGAGCGCTCCGCTTGACTGACTGGGAGCATTTCCTGCCGACACGCTGCTTTACAGAGGAAAAGCGGACGTGGCTGAGGACAGCATGCGGCAGTTAAAGGGGGAAGGTTGACGCTAAAGGCATGCCCCCAGTAGGTATATCGCGCTGGTATGTGCATTGGTTTGGCTAAGGACCCCCGAAAATGGCACCTACGAAGAGACACGCTTTACGAAGTACAGTTTAAACTGCAAGCTATCAGTTACGCAGAGGAACATGGGAATCGAGCAGCCGCGAGAGAATTCAAGATCAACGAATCCATGGTTCGCAAGTGGAGGAAGCAGCAAAACGAGCTTCGCCAAGTCAAGAAGACGAAGCTGAGTTTCCGTGGAAACAAGGCGAGGTGGCCCGATTTGGAAGACCAACTCGAGCAATGGATTAATGAGGAAAGAACAGCCGGGAGACACGTCTCTATAGTCACCATTCGACTGAGTGCAATAACTTGGAGCTTGTCATCATTCCGGGAGGCTTGACAAAGGAACTCCAACCACTGGACATCGGTGTAAACAGGGCGTTCAAAGTGAAGTTGCGAGCGGCGTAGGAGCGATGGATGACAGATGGCGAACACAGCTTTACTAAGACTAGGAGGCAGTGCCGGGCGAGTTACGCTACAATTTGTCAATGGATTGTGGATGCTTGGGCTAACGTGTCTGCTTGCACTATTGTTCGAGCTTTCGTAAAAGCCGGCATCATTTCTGAGGAGCCGCACAGCAACAAGACTGACTGCGACAATGACTAGAGGGAACCTGGCGTGTTTGATGAAGAACTTGCCCAGCTGTTCATTTCGGATACAAAAGATGAGGACTTGGATGGATTTGTGGATGAGGATTGATCAAAAAATAACATGAGTACATTGTTAAATACTTCAATAAAGTACAACCGAACTTAGTTTTGCTCCCGCTGCCTTTTTAAAAACATTGTTTTAGCGTGCGTGCATGCTACCGTATGTTTTAAGCTAGCTATGTTTTACCATGCCTGCGTCCAATAATACGGTGTGCCTTATGTATGTGTTAAATACAAAAATAGACCCCGTAACAGAGAGTGCGCCTTTTAATACGGTGCGCCTTATGGTCGTGAAAATACGGTATGTTATTGAGGTGGCAGTGGATACTGGTGAGCAGTGCATTAAACTGAGATGTTCAGAAAGACAATCCATATTATTGATATTTTGTCAACGCTCCTTAATTATATGAGTGGAAAGGCTTTTAATTTCAGAAAACTTCTCAGTATAATTCACAAATGATTAACTTTTGGAAAAAGTCAAAAAATGTTATGTTAATAAGAGGTTTAGTGTAGGCTTTATTTTAAGCGTTTAATTTACATTTGTAGCTCATAAGCTATTGTCTACCCTATCTTGCTTAATTTATTTACTTGAATATGGTTATGTGGTCACTGGTGTCCACATACAATTGCACAATAGTCATCTAATATGAAGAAATGTTGATATATAAACCCAATCTACACATGTAACAGAATGATATTCAGTTATTAAATCATATGGGGAATTTCAGTATATCATGGCATAACACAAACCTGGTATAGAGTCTAATGTCATCATCTGATGCCAGAAACCTCTCCAAACCAAACGACTGTTTCAGTGTGACCTCCTCCAGTCGCTTCCTCAGCTCCTCTATCGCCTGTTGCTGCGCCTCTATAATCTTCTGTGCTGTATCCAGATCTGATACTTCTGGTCTTGCATTATAATCATGGCACCGAAGTAACAAATCAACATTTGTCTCGTTCTCTTCGATCGTTTCCTCCTCTGGTCGCTCTGTCCTCTCTCGGACACTCGGTCTGACTTCCGGCTGAGAGTAGTCGTTCCAGGCAAAAAGCACAGGTACAGCACCCTCCTTTAAACGCCGTCTCCCACCCTGGATGACGTCAGTGGGCATGAAATGCCTACTGCAGACTGTTGTTGTCCTCTTAATTACCAAATTTTCACGTCTCACATTACGTGTCCATATTTTTCTCAAGTTTTCATTCTTTGGAAAGTGGTGGAAACTTACGGCGGAGTTGAATTTCCCCGACATGGAGCACTGTGGTACACAGCAGAAGTCACTGTTGGGATTTTCTCGCTTCTGGTATTTTGTTGGTTTTAACGACATCATGTTATTCTTTAGTCCGAAGACGCCAGCGATAAAGAAGTAGAAAGTTCGGCTTCAAACCGTCATGTCAACATCCCGTAGTAAAAGGGACGTAACCTGTTTTCCGGGTTTGGTCACGTGACGTTCGCAAAAAAAAGATTGGTTGCTAAATGGCGGGCGCGTTGCTACTGCTAAGCAGTCTGGGATTTGTAGTTTTATTGCGGCCATATTTTCACTCTTTTGGCAAGCCTTGGTCCCTAATGACAGAAAAAAAGAGTCACATACACGTAAACATGTCAAATTCCCCTGCTTATACAGGTAGGTGAAAACGCAATAAATTTAACACTATTATCTCGCAAATTCAGTCAATACATTCCTTTAAAAGATGTTTTTTCGGTGCTAACCGTGTTAGCTAGCTTGAACATTAATTTTTACCCTCAAATTGCAAGGCTATTTGGCCAAATTTTATATTGTGGCTGTACCTTGTATCATCAGGTATATGATTTTGCTGACAAATAAGTTAATACTTTGTTCTCTTCTGAACTTCAGGAGCCCAGAGTCCGTTATTAGTAGGGCAAGCCTTGGAGGATATTAGCCAACGTGACAACATTGAGACAGAAACGCTGCAGAAAGAGCAGGAGACACTCAGCGCCCTGCAGGTTCACTTTCATTTAAAATAGAACAGTTAAAGGGACTGTAAAGTCATATCCGTGTTTTGTTTCTAGATACATTATGTTGGAAATAGGGCTGGACATTGTTAATAACGTCACAATTTGATTTGGATTCTTTAGGTTGCACTTTGATTCGATATCAATTCTTTAGGTTGCAATTCAATTAGATTGATTTAAATGTTCCTATATTGATTCAGTTAGAAGTAGAAATACACAAATAAGAGTGAATTTTGACAATTTTGAAATGTGTATTTTTGATGCTATGTCGATGTATGATGTGACATACACTATACTGCCAAAAGTATTTGCTCACCTGCCTTGACTTAGATATGACTGAGTGACATCCCATTCTTAATGTAGAGGGTTTAATATGACATTGGGCCACCCTCTGCAGTTAAAACAGTTTCAACTCTTCTGGGGAGGTTTTCCACAAGGTTTAGGAGTGTGTTTATGGGAATTTATGACCATTTTCCCAGAAGCGCATTTGTGAAGTTACACACGGATGTTGGATGAGAAGGCCTGGGTCTCAGTCTCTTTTCTAGTTCATCCAAAAGTGTTCTACAGGGTTGAGGTCAGGATTGTGCAGGCCAGTCAAGTTCATCCACATCAAACTCTCTCATCCATGTCTTTATAAACCTTGATTTGTGCACTGATGCACAGTCATGTTGGAAGAGGCCATCCCCAAACTGTTCCCACAAAGTTGGAAATGTTCAAAATATTAGCCCCTGAGCTATGAATGCTTCAGAATACCGAGAGAGTTTGGACTGTCAAACAGTTTGGGAATTACTCCTTCCTGTTCCAACATGTCTGTGTACCAGTGCACAAAGCAAGGTCCATAAAGACATGGATGAGAGAATTTGGTATGGATGAACTTGACTGGCCTGCACAGAGCCCTGGCCTCATCCTAATAGAACACCTTTGGGTTGATTTCAAGTGGACAGTGAGACAGCCCTTCTCGTCAAACATCAGTGTGTGACCTCGCAAATATGCTCCTGGAAGAGTGGGCAAAAATTCCCTAAACCTTGTTGAAAGCCTTCCCACATGAGTTGAAGCTGTTACAGCTGCGAAGGGTAGACCAACATCATACTAAACCATATGGATTTAGAATGTGATATCACAAATCTCATGTGAGTCAATGCAGGTGAGCAAATACTTTTGGCAATACAGTGTATGGTGTACTGTATGTCACATCACATTTTTTAAGCAATAAAACATCTGAAACTAAAAATTTGCACATAACGTATTCTTTCACATGGAGTACAAAAGTAAAAAACATTACAGTTGTGTATAAACACTGAAAAGGTGCAATTCATGTAAAATTTCCTCTTGGAAATTGTAATCAAAAGAAAGAATCTGCACAATAATAACTTATTTTCGCATATGGAGTACAAAAGTAAAGATGTGATGACAGCTCTGTATTGGTAAAAGTATAGTACATGTACTCGAACAATAGTTACTAATTAGGGTTGGAGTTACTATTATTATTTACATGGTTTTTAAGTAATACGTTATTAAGTAGCATGCGTGTGGCAGTGTGACAATTGTGAGGGGAAGAATTGCAATGTGTCGATAATTTCATATTTTTACCCACCCCTAGTTGGAAGATAAGGGCTGAAAAAATGCGAAGACTGAGAACAATTTAGTTCTGAATTGTTAAGTTATAGTGTATCACAGTTTTTCAGCTTCTCAGTTTTCTGGATTTTTTTGGGCGGGGCTAAAAACTAGCCAAATGAGGCATACAGACTATTCGTCGCAAATGCAAGTTACTTTATACTTACACGAAAAAAAATGCATCTTCCCAAAAGTGTTATGCTATGCGCAGCGCACCGAGTGAGCCGATAGAAAGTTGGACGACTCCACTGCGAATTGGCCTGCTACTAACGGCTAGTAGCTAATAGTCACTTGTGGAGTCGTGGACTAGCGTTGGTTCCGTCCAATACTCCACATCCTCTCTACGTACTAGACCGCGTAAATCCACACAACAGAGACACTTAAGTTAACTGTTTATTGCGTTTGCTATTGTGCAAGCTAACGAGCTAGTGAGCAAACAAGCTCGCTCGACCGCGGCTGGTTCGTCCAATACGTCTGCCTTACAGTTCTGTGGACCCGGGTTCAAATCTGGCCTCGCCTGTGTGGCGTTTGCATGTTCTCCCTGTGCCTGCGTGGGTTTTCTCTGGGTACTCCGGTTTCATCCCACATCCCAAAAACAATTGAAGACTGTAAATTGTTCGTAGGTATGAATGTCAGTGTGAATGGTTGTTTGTTTATATGTGCCCTGGAATTGGCTGGCAACCAGTTCAGGGTGTACCCCACCTCTCACCCAAAGATAGCTGGAATAGGCTCCGGCACGCCTGCAACCCGGGTGAGGATAAGTGGTACAGAAAATTAATCAATGGATGAGCACACACATTTTTCAGCCTGCAGCTAAACTACAGATACTTTAGCACATATCATGCGAACAAACGCATTTGATTGACATTTGATTGAAAAGATTGTTTCCACTGCCTTCAGGCTTCCAGGGGAAATACCCACACAGTGCTGGGGCTTGATGGTGGGATCTATTTTTCATACTTTCGGAGCCTTATTGTATATACTTTGACACTCTCTGAAATCACTCACTAACCACTATATAGTGGTGACACCATTTTGTAGTGGTGTCCGAATGCTTAGTGATCAAATTCAGCGCCCTATATAGTGCAGTCATAGTTTCCCACAAAGCATAGCATTAAGTAGCGACCAACCAATGGTCACGCCCCGAGTCATGATATACCATAATGCATTGCGTCTGCAGAGAAGAAGTAGTAAGAGAATGGTGGGAATATATGTCACTGACAGAGCAAGGGAATTTTTCGTACAAATGTAAGTAACTTTTCAACAAAGAAAAAAAAGACATGCCATGTATTTGTTTACAAAATCTTCTCGTTTTAATAATGTGCAGCAATTTTTTTTTTCCCTTTACAGTCTTTTTAATGACAGTTTCTCTTCACCCCCAGTATTTGTATTCCTCTCATCATGCAGTAATTAAATGAAAGTTAGGAAATTTGTTGTATGTGGAAGAATAAACTTGGGTCTGCTTAAATGGTGAACACCTTCACCAGGTGACTCTATCAGATGTTCAGAAGAACAGCGATGAGGCTGAGAAGAAGCTTCAATGTAAAGTGAGAGACCTCCTCATCATGGAGGATGACATGATAAATTTAGAGCAGAAAATGCAGGCCGGACGTGACTGCTGTGCCTCCATCACAGCAGAGAAGACAAAACTGCTGGAGCAAATAATTGAGGAGGAGGAGAAGGCCTGCATGGCACGGGCCCAATTTGACATTTATCAAAGAAAGATGCAGGGCCACAGGCAGGCAGTTTTGAACGTTGTGGGCCAGACTGACATTTGCATGCAGGAGAAGAGGGCACTTGTCCAGAAACTGAGAAATGCCAAGGAGGAACTGAAGCAGGATTTAAAGAATCCACATGGAAACAGAGTTCAGACGGCAAAGGTAAATTTGAAAATACAGTGGTGCCTTGCGATACATACATGACATGCAAGTTTTTCGAGATACGAGCCAACGTTCGGACCATATAAAGCTTTGACCTGTGAGCAAAAATTTTGTGGCAGTTAACTCAGTTCAACTCACTTCACAACAAGCAGCAGTTTGTCAGATGTCAGTGCAATATTCTTCCAAAAAAAGCCTTCAAACATTTTCTTTTCACTCCCAGTTGAAGTTTACTGTCAACGTAAACATTCAACAAAGATTATTATATATTGTGTATTTACAACAACCACATAGCTTTGCCTTACGACAGTCTGTTGAGCTCAGTACTAAAAAACAATAAATAATGCCATAGTTGGACTAACAAATAGCATCGGTGATACAGCATTATTATTACCCTTTAATCAACAGATATTTGGACACAAATGTTGGACCAACACGTGGACAGACGATATAACAATACTCACAGGCATATATTCTTGACCCTTTGTGAAAAATTACTAATATTACTTCAACTTACTGAGTCAGTTGTCTGTATTATGCTGCCTCTTGGCCAAGGTTCACACACCAGATGCACCAGGTGCAATGTCCACTGAATTGAAGCAAAACGTGGCAAAAACTTTTTAATTCTTTATATTATTTTTCTTTATGTCATTGTCGGCGTTGTCGTGCACACTATTATAGAGTGCTGTTTTTGTCATTAAAACTTGTTACTTTTTTGGGCGGTGGAGGGGGGGGGGCTGGAACCAATTAATTGCATTTCCATTCATTTCAATGGGGAAAGATGGTTTGAGATATAAGTGTTTTGAGTTACGAACATAGGGAACACATTAAACTCATATCTCAAGGCACCATTGAATTTTTGCATCTGGTTTTGACCTGCATGTTAGTTCCACAAAGTTATGTAAGCCTGGATTTTGTCTACAGAGAGAGATTGATATGCTGACAAGGGAGATTGGAATGATGAGGGAAAATATAGCACAGAGGAGGGAAGATCAGCAAAAAGTGTTGGAAACCCATGCCCAGATAAAGAAAGAGATTGAGGTATGGCAAAAGAAACATTCAAGACTACTTAATGTGCTTAATATTGTATTTGCACTTTCTTAGAGCCAAAACAAGCACTTTGAAGCCATTAGCAAGCACCTTCACTGTCAAATTATCAAGGCCCAGGCTGTCCACAGGTAAAGATCATTTCTTAATGTTTGTGAACAGTAGGCGCCAGGATACTTCCGGGTGACAGAAAAGAGTTTGACTTCCGGTGGGCTCTGTTTTTGTAGACAGCGGATCTGCGCCGTTGCGCAAAAACTGCTGTATCTTGATTTTCGAACAAGCGCAAGGCTCGCTCTGCATGTTTGCTAATTTGGCAGACCAGTCTGTAAGAAGCTGGGTGTACTGGCACAATGAGGGTGTGTCCTTTGACATGCGATTTTGGTGAATTTGTTTGGGGCATATAAAACAGATTCTGAGGTCTGCGGACTTGTGTAGTGGATGTCATACGTAATCTACATATGAACAGCGGGTATCAAACCATCTGAGTCATTGTAGAAATCAATAAATTTATTGCATTATTATAATGATTCATTCATTTCCCATACCGCTTATACTCACTAGGGTCGCAGGGGTGCTGGAGCCTTTCCCAGCTGACTCTGGGTGAGACGCGGGATACACCCTGAACTGGTCACCAACCAATCGCAGGGCAAATATAAACAAACAACCATTCACACTCACATTCACACCTACAGGCAATTTATAGTTTTCAATTAACCTGCCATGCATGTTTTGTTTTTTTTTTTGGGGGGGGGGTGGGGGGGGTGAGAGGAAACTGGATCCACACCCACGCAGGCACGGGGAGAACATGCAAACTCCACACAGGCGAGGCCGGATTTGAGCCCAAGTCCTTAGAACTGGGAGGCAGATGTACTAACCAGTCGTCCATTGTGGCGCTATTATTATTGTTATTATCATCATCATCATTACAATATTTTTTAAATCATCCCAGTGGCCAGCATGCGGGGGCACAAAAACAATCAGGGCTGGGAGACAATCTCTAAGTGCCCACTTCACGGTGCAGATATTTGTGATCTTTACATCGTCCGTCCATAGAGGTCTGCTTGCAGTTCCGTATGAACGTACTTTGCGCGCTTCGACCTCCCAGACTCGAGCAAATTAGTTCTTCCGCCATGTCAAAGACAGTTAGTGCGCTTCTAGCGTGCCACATTTAAAGCGAATTAGAAGACCCTTTTTCATTGATCAGGTTTGAAGTTGGCTCTGATCACGCCGCCAAGAACGTAGACGTCCCTCTTTCAGATGTGTTGGTCTACGCTGGTCCACGAAATTACCAACTGGTCGAACCCGCCTCCGCGCAGAGTTACGACAGTCACAAAAGTTGTGGCATTGGATATACCCTGAAAGGTTTTTAATTTTTTTTTTCAATTTCCTTCCAAAAAAACCTAAATCAATCCAGCGGAACCTGTGGGTGAGGTGGATGTCATAAATAGTTTTATGGAGAATAACGCAAGAGCGGCAAGACTAAAGTAGTTACTTCTGAAGGGACAGAATAGTGAACCAAACCTCCATCATCAGGTTTGTGGAAGGCATTTTCTCACAGTTACTGTATGTATACAATTTTTGCTTGGGTTGTATGCGAGTAATTAGGCAAAATATAATGGTAGCACGGTGGAAACTGGTTAGCACATCTGCCTCAGAGTTCTGAGGACCCGGTTCAAATCCAGCCTCGTCTGTGTGGAGTTTGCATGTTCTCCCCGTGCCTGTGTGGGTTTTTTCCGTGTACTCCGGTTTTCTCCCACATCCCAAAAACATGCATGGTAGGTTAATTGAAGAGTCTGAATTGCCCGTACGTGTGAATGTGTGTGCCAATGGTTGTTTGTTTATATGTGCCTTGTGATTGGCTGGCGACCAGTTCAGGGTGTACCCCGCCTCTCGCCCAAAAGGTAGCTGGGATAGGCTCCAGCACGCCTGCGACCCTAGTGAGGCTAAGCGGTACAGAAAAGGAATGAATAATGGTTAACTGCCAGTGAATGACAGTGCACTAACCATTTCACCATCAAGAGCACGTTTGTACCATTAATCTGAGCAACAGGAAAATCAATTAATCCGTCAAATCATGTTGACTATGTCTGAAATTCTATTTTTAATCAACCCACATATTGGAATGTAAAATGAGGCTGCCATTCTGTCTCCCTTGGAAGCAATTTATCGCACACATCTTCTTTTCGACTGACACATCACACATTGAAACTACAAGAATACCCATTTAATCTTTTAAGCCTGTTTTCTCATTTGCTCTGTCTTGGTTAAATGACAAGTAACGGGTTAGTTTACTAACAGAACCATCGGAAAAAGCTCTGTCTTTTGCCACCCAGAAGTGCAGTATGTGTTGCCATGGTGAAAAGGTTGATACGGTACATGTTGTATATTGTGTTTACCTATATGTACGTGCTGATAAGTTGTCCTTTTACTGATGGCCTCATGGAGAGACCTCTGTCCCTGGTTTATGCAGGCAAATGTCCAGAGACATCTACCACATGGAGAGACAGAAAGCTGAGCTCCAAAGGCAACTGGAATCATCAAATTACTCTGCTCAGTGCTAAATCAATATAGACACAGTAGATGGTGGAATAGAACACCCTCCTATTGTGGGAATCTTGATGCGTCATTTGCTCATGAGTTGCTGCTACAACTCGCCAGCAGAGGACAGCAGTGTCAAATAAATGTATAACAACGCTGCCACAACAAGGCTGGACAATATTACTTGTTCAAATAGCTACTGGCAAGAAGGGTGTAAATATATTTGCCAGTTATTGCAGCATATTGTTTTACATGAAAATGCTCTGAGTATGTTTTTGCATCTGGATGGATTAAGAGAGTAGGAATTTTGGTGGTCCATGTTAGCAGTGCATCGGCTCATTCTGACCACAACAGTTAGAAGAAAAGCTCCAACTGTCGATATGTTTTTGGTACACACTGTTCCAGCTTCCGCCTCAGTGGCTCGTATGACGCAGGGCAAGGTGACAGTCCCACTGCAAGCTATACTATATCTCACAGCTAAATAGCAAAAATCAGTAGAAGTATGTAATATTTCTAAACATTACAGTGTACTCATCATAACAGTTATATATTTTGGAGTATTGTTTCTTTCTTCAGTGGTTTTGTAGATTAAAATTGCAATAAAGTTTCACTGCTACTCTACTAATGCACATTGTAGTCATATTATTTCAAGATATTCGTTTGTTGAGAAGGAACATAAACACTCAGAGATCACAAAAATGCTAGATTGTAATTGTTCCTGTCAGAGACATATTTATGTAACACATTAAAATTAAGGGTTTTAATACAGCTCTATGATTAAATTGCAATATATTATGCAGCCGTATTTACTGTAATGTTGAGGCCGCTGTTGCACCTGCAGCTTTAAGGATAATCAAGTCTGAACCAGTTGTGTAAATACGAATGTCTGTTTTTAATATCTCACTCATGGACAAACGTTTGGGGGGGGGGTTCATTTCCTGAATGGTGCATTGTTGGAGCCCATTCAGCTGGTGTGGGACGTCTGCCGTACCGCACCACTGCTTGGCTCGTCCTCATCAAAGCACTCAGCTCTGAGAGCACTCTCTACTCCAACGTGTTAACACAGCACAGCACAAGCCCAGCCTGCATTCCCATAATCAGTTGAATTCCACACACATTTACACTAAAGATACATAAGTGGTTTAAATAACAAATACAAAATGTGACGATAAGTCAGGGGTTTCCACGCTAAGACACAATCCTTTTTTAAAAAAATTCCTGCATGTGTATCTCTGCAAATAAACACGTCTATGTAATCGCAGTCACAGCAAATTAAGCCAACTAATTTGGTAATGGTTTTCTTACCAGTCATCATTTTGAAAAAAAGATTGTTGGCGTGAGGCACATTTTCTGCTCTACCTTGGCAGCCTTTCAAGGGCGACTCAGTTGAAGTACTGTTAGACATTTCATAGGGTTTTTACAATAACCTGTTACTGTAAACAACAGCATTGGCAGTAAGTTACTGTAAACTTCAATTTACAGTAACATAGTTGCCAGTATGTTACTGTAAAAAAACACATTTAAAAAAGGTGAACTTGAGTAGTCTGAATTGGATTCTGGAGTCATGTACCACTTGATACATCATACTCATACACCCGCCGTGAATCATAATTTGCTCAATACTAGTGGATTAGGCGGCACGGTGGACAACTTGTTAGCACGTTTGCCTCACATTTCTGTGGAGCCGGGTTAAAATCCGGCCTCGCCTGTGTGGAGTTTACATGTTCTCCCTGTGCCTGCGAGGGTTTTCTCCGGGTTCTCCGGTTTCCTCCCACATCCCAAAAAGATGCTTGGCCGGCGAATTGAAGACTCTAAATTGCCCGTAGGTGTGAATGTGAGTGTAAATGGTTGTTTATTTGTATGTGCCCTGCAATTGGCTGGCGACCAGTTCATGCTGTACCCCGCCTCTTGCCTGAAGTTTGCTGGGATAGGCTCCAGCACACCCACGACCCTTGTGAGGATAAGCGGTATGGAAGATGAAAGATAGTTGATTAGCTTAGGTGACACTTTTTGAAAGCAGCAATTGGCTCCTGTCTCTTGACCGCTACAATGAGCTTCCTCCAGTGAAAACACACTGCTACTTCCAAACCCACATGTACAGTATATAATAGAAGCATATACAACAATGCTTTTCTGTAACGGTGCCACATTGTTAGTGTTCAGTATTTCTACACAATAGATTTTTATGATCATTCTCTTGTATTACTGCACGTCTTGTTATTTACACCGAAAATGGTTAAACATTGTGGCGCGATGAATATTGCAATGCATGCCGGGAACATACCTGTATACTACAGTATACTTAGACAATGCTGTAAATTCCACAGTTATTTACCACATACCACGCAATAAAATACTGTAAAGTGATTACACTTGAATTAAATTTAGTTTCCACTGCACCATGGGATTTTGGTTGACGTCACACACAATAAACAGAGAGTTACTTTTTTTTTAATCAATGTTTTTATTTAGTGTGGTGCTGATAAATCACAAGGAAAATGTGTGCTCTTTTAGCTAGCAGACGTAGGACAAATTGAGTAATCACATGGTGCGATTGCGTGGTGACCAGTTCAAGGTGTACCCCGCCTCTTGCCCAGCGTCACCTGAGATAGGTGCCAGCACACCTGTGACCCTAGTGACAATAAGCAGTTAAGAGAATGGATGGATGGAACGGAAGTTCACACTTGTATTTAATGCAGTTAATATGTCACCAGCGAGCAGTTTAACTTTACTTATCATACAGCTGAACTGACCAGGATGCCACTCTATCGCACACAGCTCAGAGTCAGGGTTTCTTAAAAACAAAGTGCAACATAAATGTAACGCGAGAGTTAAATAAGAGCATTCAACGAACTACGGATAACATAAACATACATTATGTACAGTATAGTCACAAATGGTGCAGTTAAACATGCCGAAAATCGACCTTCTCGCTGTTACGGTTCATTTGTAACTATCTGCTCATCTGCTTGTTCAAATGGTTTTGGGTTTCACACACAGAGTCCTTCTTGACACTACTTGATCCATACTGGGAAACTCTTCGCAAAACACAAAATTGTGCTTCCTTGGTGTCTTGGTGAAAAATGTTCAGCATCTCAAGGAAACATAATTCTGGACAAAAAAAAATGCGACAAAGACACACACAACAGGGATGACCAGTGGGGTGGCCAGGTTTCAGTCGAGGGCAGGGCACCAATGATTGAGGACATTTGCACAACCAACATTGTCCCAGATTATAACACTACTCGTCACTTTAAACCGCATACACTCCTTGAAGTCTCGGCGCCCTTTGCACAATGGTCATTGCACCGGACTATTGCAATATTAGTCATTCGAACTGCTCTAAGTGCTAGAGGAATTGTCAAAAAAAAAAAAAATGTACCGGCATTACCAGTAACTAGCAACCCTTTACTGCTCAGTGACTGTTTTTTTTTTTTTTGTCAATGTCTTTATGTCTCAAAAGTGTTCTCTGTCAATTGATTGTCTGTTGTCGTACTAGAGCGGCTCCAACTACCGGAGACAAATTCCTTGTGTGTTTTTTGGACATACTTGGCAAATAAAGATGATTCTGATTCTGATTGTGGCTCTTTCATCCTCCTGCTGTGGCTTTCTGGTTATTTTACAATTCAATGCATTGGTAATGTTTAATCATGCTAGAAGACTGAATTTCTTCTGTACCACCGATGAAGAAGGCTTCTTTAAATAACATTCAATGAGTGACTGAGAGATCAAAGTATTGCACACAGCCAACAGTCAGGGTTTCGTAAAAACAAAATGCAACATAACTAACGCGAGAGTTAAATAAGACACACATTCAATGAACTACGGGTGACATAAACACATTATTACGTTAATCCTGATTGTTCATGAACATTAAAGATTAACGTCTTTATTACAGCAACAGTTCAACATTTCATGGTGCAATGCATGCTGGGAGCCACGCGGCTTCTGTTACAAAATACAGTAACTCTGTGTCTGACGTCAACCAAAATCCCATTATGCAGTGGAAACTGTAGTTAATTACTGTATAATCAATTTAACGTATTTTACTGTATGGTATGTGGTAAATGCAGCCCTATGGGGGGCACAAGTCAGTGCAAACTGTAGGTCCCAAGCCCGGATAAATGCAGAGGTTTGCGTCAGGAAGGGCATCCGGCTTAAAACCTTGCCAAACAAATATGAGCGTTCATCCAAAGAATTCCATACCGGATCGGTCGTGGCCCGGGTTAACAACGTCCGCCACCGGCGCCGTCAACCTGCGGGGCGCCGTTGGAAATTCAGCTACTGTGGGTCGAAGTCAAAGAAGAAGAAGAGGTGGAAAGCGGGTTCTTCGGCAGAAAGAGAAGAGGGAAACACAGAGCCTAGAACTGAATGTGGGGACTTTGAATGTTGGGACTATGACAGGAAAATCTCGGGAGTTGGTTGACATGATGATTAGGAGAAAGGTTGATATATTGTGTGTCCAGGAGACCAGGTGGAAAGGCAGTAAGGCTAGAAGTTTAGGGGGAGGGTTTAAATTATTTTACTATGGTGTAGATGGGAAGAGAAATGGAGTCGGGGTTATTTTAAAAGAAGAGTTGGCTAAGAATGTCTTGGAGGTGAAAAGAGTATCAGATCGAGTGATGAGGCTGAAATTTGAAATTGAGGGTGTTATGTGTAATGTGATTAGTGGCTATGCCCCACAGGTAGGATGTGACCTAGAGGTGAAAGAGAAATTCTGGAAGGAGCTAGACGAAGTAGTTCTGAGCATCCCGGACAGAGAGAGAGTCGTAATTGGTGCAGATTGTAATGGACATGTTGGTGAAGGTAATAGGGGTGATGAAGAAGTGATGGGTAAGTACGGCATCCAGGAAAGGAACTTGGAGGGACAGATGGTGGTAGACTTTGCAACAAAGATCCAAATAGCTGTAGTGAACACTTTTTTCCAGAAGAGGCACGAACATAGGGTGACCTACAAGATCGGAGGTAGAAGCACACAGGTGGATTACATCTTGTGCAGACGATGTAATCTGAAGGAAGGTGCCGACTGTAAGGTAGTGCTAGGGGAGAGTGTGGCTAGACAGCATAGGATGGTGGTGTGTAAAATGACTGGTGGTGGGGAGGAAGATTAGGAAGACAAAGGCAGAGCAGAGAACCATGTAGTGGAAGCTGAGACAGGACGAGTGTTGTGCAGCTTTTCGGGAAGAGGTGAGACAGGCTCTCGGTGGACGGGAGGAGCTTCCAGAAGACTGGACCACTGCAGCCAAGGTGATCAAAGAGGCAGGCAGGAGAGTACTTGGTGTATCTTCTGGCAGGAAAGGAGAGAAGGAGACTTGGTGGTGGAACCTCACAGTACAGGAAATCATACAAGGAAAAAGGTTAGCTAAGAAGAAGTGGGACACTGAGAGGACCAAGGAGAGGCGAAAGGAATACATTGAGATGCGACACAGGGCAAATGTAGAGGTGGCAAAGGCAAAACGAAGCATATGATGACATGTATGGCAGGTTGGACACTAAAGATGGAGAAAAGGATCCATACAGGCTGGCCAGACAGAGGGATAGAGATGGGAAGGATGTGCAGCAGGTTAGGGTGATTAAGGATAGAGATGGAAATATGTTGACTGGTGCCAGCAGTGTGCTAGCTAGATGGAAAGAATACTTCGAGGAGTTGATGAATGACGGAAATGATAGAGAAGGGAGAGTAGAAGAGGCAAGTGTGGTGGACCAGGAAGTGGCAATGATTAGTAAGGGGGAAGTTAGAAAGGCATTAAAGAGAATGAAAAATGGAAAGACAGTTGGTCCTGATGACATTCCTGTGGAGGTATGGAAGCATCAAGCAGAGGTGGCTGTGGAGTTTTTGACCAGCTTGTTCAATAGAATTCTAGCGCGTGAGAAGATGCCTGAGGAATGGAGGAAAAGTGTACTGGTGGCCATTTTTAAGAACAAAGGTGATGTACAGAGCTGTGGCAACTATAGAGGAATAAAGTTGATGAGCCACACAATGAAGTTATGGGAAAGAGTAGTGGAGGCTTGACTCAGGACAGAAGTGAGTATTTGCGAGCAACAGTATGGTTTCATGCCTAGAAAGAGTACCACAGATGCATTATTTCCCTTGAGGATGTTGATGGAAAAGTACAGAGAAGGTCAGAAGGAGCTACATTGTGTCTTTGTGGATCAAGAGAAAGCCTATGACAGAGTACCCAGAGAGGAACTGTTGTACTGCATGCGGAAGTCTGGAGTGGCAGAGAAGTATGTTAGAATAATACAGGACATGTACGAGGGCAGCAGAACAGCGGTGAGGTGTGCTGTAGGTGTGACAGAAGAATTTAAGGTGGACGTGGGACTGCATCAGGGATCAGCCCTGAGCCCCTTCCTGTTTGCAGTGGTGATGGAGAGGCTGACAGATGAGCTTAGATTGGAATCCCCGTGGACCATTTGCAGATGACATTGTGATCTGCAGTGAAAGCAGGGAGCAGCTGGAGGAGCAGTTAGAAAGATGGAGGCATGTACTGGAAAGAAGAGGAATAAAGATTAGCCGAAGTAAAACAGAATATATGTGCATGAATGAGAGGGCTGGTGGGGGAAGAATGAGGCTACAGGGAGAAGCGATAGCAAGGGTGGAGGACTTTAAATACTTGGGGTCAACCGTCCAGAGCAATGGTGAGTGTGGTCAGGAAGTGAAGAAACGGGTCCAAGCAGGTTGGAACGGGTGGAGGAAGGTGTCAGGTGTGTTATGTGACAGAAGAGTCTCTGCTAGGATGAAGGGCAAAGTTTATATACCAGTGGTGAGGCCAGCCATGATGTACGGATTAGAGACAGTGGCGCTGAAGAGACAACAGGAAGCAGAGCAGGAGGTGGCGGAAATTAAGATGTTGAGGTTCGCTCTTGGAGTGACCAGGTTGGATAAAATTAGAAATGAGCTCATCAGAGGGACAGCCAAGGTTCGATGTTTTGGAGGCCAAGTTAGAGAGAGCAGACTTCGATTGTTTGGACACATCCAGAGGAGAAATCGTGAGTATATTGGTAGAAGGATGATGAGGATGGAGCTGCCAGGCAAGAGAGCTCGAGGAAGACCAAAGAGAAGGTTGATTGATGTCGTGAGGGAAGACATGATGGCAGTTGGTGTTCGAGAGGAGGATGCAGGAGATAGGCTTACATGGAAAAGGATGACGCGTTGTGGCGACCCCTAACGGGACAAGCCGAAAGGAAAAGAAGAAGAAGAAGACTATGGTATGTGGTACATAACTGTAGAATTTACAGGAATGTCTAACAGTGTAGCTACACCAAGTTTTAAGCTGACTGAAAAAAGATCAGAGGTAACTTTAATACTAATAATCGGGACCACGGCGGTAGAAGGGTTAGCACATTCGCCTCACAGTTCTGATAGGGGTTTAAAACCGGGCTCGGACTTTTTTCTGTGGAGTTAGCGTGGTCTCTTGCATGGGTTTTCTCCAGGTACTCTGGCTTCCTTCCACATTTTTAAAAACATGTATGTGAAGGTCATTGAAGACTAAATTGTCCTTTGGTGTGAATATGAGTGTGAATGCTTGTTTGTCTATGTGGCATCCGATTGGCTGCCGACCAGTCGTGGGTGTACACTGACGCTCGTCCAAAGTCAGCTGGTTTAGGCTGCACCAGCGACCCAAATAAGGATAAGCAGTATAGAAAATGGATGGATGGATAATACTAATGGATAGATAATCAAACCAGTGTAATATTTTTTTTTAATTAAGGGCAAAGACATTCCATTTTGTGCCATTTCATCGTGCTCCTACAGAGAGATTTTGTGATGTGTAGCTTCAACCGTGAAGTTCTTGCATTCATTTTGAACAAGCTTTCTGCAGCCTGACAATAATTGGCCTCATAAATCAATGCATGCAAGCCTTTGTCGCCAAGAAATGACATCAGCTTGAGTGGGCTGATTATTTATGCATCGGTAAGGCAGCATCGCTCGTATATTTTTAGCATCTGACAACTCAAGTAGTGAAGGGGACATGTTTCAATGCTGCACAACAGACAAACATGAACATGCTTCAATGTTCTTGAAAGGAACCATGATAATGGGCAGTGTGTTTTACTGTGTTACAGTTTTATAGCTGTTGGTTTCTGCCATGCTTTGTGGAGGAAGCTGGCCTGGAGAGCATGAGAAATGGTTGTGTGTGTATAATAAATTCCTAGGCCCTAACTGCTGTGCATGGAGGCATATCTACTGCCGAGCTTGACACCGCGGTGGAAGTGTAAAGTAACAGCTGATGCACCGCGGGAGCTTTTGTTTGTCTTCACTTGCGTGGCTGTGACTTTGACTCAACTTGGGCCGTCCGCCCTCGGTTTTTATTCACATTCAAGTTTAGCTTCCCAATCATATCCTTTGTGGCAAACATATTTGAAGTTTAAAAAAAAAAAAAAAATGCAGAAAAAAATTTCTGCATTAATATAATATATATTAATGTGTATGTATATATATGTATATATATATATATATGTATATATATATATATATATATATATATATATATATATATATATATATATATATATGTATATATGTGTGTATATATATATATATATATATATATATGTATATGTGTATATATGTGTATATGTGTATATATATATATATATATGTGTATATGTATATATATATAGGCGGCACGGTGGACGACTGGTTAGAGCGTCTGCCTCACAGTTCTGAGGAGCGGGGTTCAATCCCCGGTCCCGCCTGTTTGGAGTTTGCATGTTCTCCCTGTGCCTGCGTGGGTTTTCTCCGGGCACTCCGGTTTCCTCCCACATTCCAAAAACATGCATGGTATGTTAATTGACAACTCTAAATTGCCCGTAGGTGTGAATGGGAGTGTGATTGGTTGTTTGTTTGTATGTCCCCTGCGGCCCTAGTGAGGAGAAGCGGCTAAGAATATGGATGGATGGATATTAATGTACACCACCCACAAAAAAATAAGGAAAATGGGCTTTCGGGTGACATTTCTGGATGCAACTAAAATGCTTTAAAATTGACTGGTGACCTTAATTTAACCTTGAAATTGAATGAAATATATATATATATATATATATACATGTCTGAAATAAAATTTTTGGGTAAGCACTCTTAACAAACCTATAGTGTACAGTATAGTGTATCAGTATGCTGAAGTCATCGCTTTCATTACATCTCATTCTGTAATCTGTATGGCTGGATGAAGGGAGAACACCATGACCCGCAATTAAAGTGACTGAGGTCTGTTTTGTGACTGGGCTGCAGTCAGACGGCCATTAACTGTAGCAGCACACCTTTGTCGCAAATGCCAACGTTCCGCTGTAAAAAACTGACACTAGATGCCTTTCATGCCACGAAGCACAAGATATGAAGAGGATGATTTGCTGTCAAAAAGTAGGACAGCCAATGGGAGGGGCATCGCCTCCTAGATTCTCACGGGCAAGCGAAAAAGCAGCTTGTTCCTGTCTGACATCCTCATTACAAAGAGAACAGAGGCACAGTAAAGTATGAATGAAATTGAGGCTTCTATCTGTGTTTGAAGAGCAACTATCCGCTCTAAGTCACACACATGGAATCCGCACCTGCAGATCCAAGTCATAAAGTTTTACTTTTCTTAATGCATTGACTGTATTTTGTGTTTCTATTCACTGGTAGTTTAGCAGTACATGCTGAAGCATTTTTATGCAGATGGTGCAGGTTCAGTTCCCAACCACTGCACAATACCCACCAGCCACTGGTGCTCTTTTTCTGCATAAACGGGTGGGTTACATTTGCATAAAGAGCAGGAAAATTGTTCAGACCTTCAGCACATAAGACCATGACAGTAGAACAGTTTTACTCTTCGTAAACGGCTCATCTTCATCACGCACCACAAAAGTCTCAGTGCCTGTTTCATGATCACATAGCAGAAACGGTTCAGATGTCTCGTATTTAACACATTCAGCCCACGCTCTGCTAACTACAAGTCGAGCCACTGGCCCTTCCTCTGCTTTGTCTAAATGTTCTCTCTATATGCATGTCTGATAGGGTGTACAATTAGCACTGAGCTTCAATTCCCACATATCAAAGGTGTGTAATGTGACTTTCTTGTAGAACTCTTCGGCAAGAAGAGTGAATGTGGAAGCCGAGGGCAGAAAATCAATTCATCAGTAAATAATATTATACTATTATGTAAGTGTGGCGGCACGGTGGCCGACTGGTAAGACCGTCAGCCTCACAGTTCTGTGGACCTGGGTTCA